>NC_069141.1:43954970-44202470 GCF_943734755.1 Anopheles moucheti | reverse complement strand
TTGTGTTCTTTTTTCTTCTTGTAATAGAATCCAAACTCCTTTCGTTGATTTCTGGTTTGCCTTTATTTTTCAACTAATATCTAGATACTTCAATCTGTTATAGGTGTGATCCTCTCTAGATGTGGTTACTAACTGATTTCTTTTCCTTCTCTTCCTTTGCTCTATGGCTACTTGATTAAAATCTTATTTGACCTAAAACTTTCCCTTTCCCGTTTTCATACATGGATCGAATGCTTCACCTCTGCCTTAAATGAAAACTATTGTATTTCCAACAGTCAATGTGATTGTATTCATGATATTCGCGCATCACCAATACTTCTTACTATTGAGGAAAAGATAAAACACCGTCTGCAACGAGTTGCGCTATTTACAGATCTTACTTTATTACGACTCTCAAAGGAAAGGATCAAACACGTTCTAGCAACTTCCGCTGAAGCAACACGGAACAAGAAATGTCAGCTACAAACTTCATAGCCTCTATGGGATAACCGCACAGTGGTCCCGCTGCAGATATTGGTCCTCAATACTAACATCCTGGACATCTTTTGTTGTCAGCTCTGTCCTCAACGTCAACGTTAATTATTTTATGTTGATTAAGTGAGGAGCAGCGCCTGCCCAACATCTGATATGAAGGAACCAGTGCTACTTGGTCCTGAATTTGACGGAACAAATCCATCTCTACCAGATTCTCCCCCAAACCGTTTATTCTTGCAAATTCCATGTCATCACTGAAAATCCGAACAATTTTCGTACGAACAGAAACTTTTGAGCGCACACCAGCGCATTACCAAGAGCCACGATGTGCGCAGCCCACATCTCCCTCACGTATAGCCGCGAAGCATTGTGAAAGAAGGGGTCTGGCCCTTATAACGGGCATTTACGCTCGGACTCTTTGTTCCGCTTGAAGCCATATAGATGTCGCTATCGTCTTTTTCGCTGTCGTCTTTTTCACTGTAGTGGTACCTTTGTACCGCACCCTGGTTAGCTTGAAGTAGACTATCGTTCGGATGATGTTGCAGCAGTGACTGCTGCTTCTTCGTCTGACGATAAAGATCGCCGCCGCGATGCATCGATGTTGTTCTCTGCAATGCTGGGTAATCCTTGGAACGAATGTTGATCATGCTGCTGCTGCTCTTGCTGCTCACGCTGCTGTTGCTGCAGTAGTCGGACCCGTGCACGATGACGTCGCACTCGCTCTCTCAGTGTTGGTGGCGTTTCAGGAGGTGCAGCACGTTGCCGCTCTTCTCGGGCAAGGCTTCGGTCACGTTGTCGCGCTTCGTTTCGCCGCTGGTTTCGAGCAGTCAAAACAGCCCGAAAACGGACGGATCTTCCGGTTGACTGTTAGCTGCATTAACGGCAGCCAGATTCGCACGCTCCTCGTTCCACTGCTGTTGAAGTACCGATGTTATGTGTCCAGTCAGCTCAGCAATGATGCTCCAGGAAGTCTGATCCCGAAGAAGGTATCCAACCAGGTTGTCCGGGCTGAAATTTTCAAATCCGCTTAGGAGCCGTTGACGGTAAGCTGCAAACGTTGGGCAATAAAACACAGCATGCTCTGCTGTGTCTGCGGTTTCAAAACAACGGGAACATTCCGGGGACGAAGCAAACTGTTGATGATTCAAGTAATTACGGAAAAACCGTGACCGGATAAAACCTGCGCCAACGCAAAATTCACCTGGCCATGCTTCCTCGAATGCCATTGTTCAATATTGGGGATGAGACGATGTGTCCAGTGAATGTAACGCGACGCATTCGGCGCTGCCGCATCCGCATCCCATTGATTCTGCCACATCCGCATCGTTACCTCACGTTCCTGCTGCCGAATTTGTTGTGCTGGAACAGAATTGTCGGTGTCGTTCAAGCCTTCAGCAGCATGTAGTCGATGGTAGCAACGGGCATCCTTCTTCACGAGTAGACAGATGGGTATAACCCCAGCTAGAACCGCTGCAGTTTCGTACCGCACCGATCTGAAAGTGAACGCCGCCTTCCGAAGACACTCCGCTTGTGCCCGCACCAGAAACCGACGATTCGCCCTCCGTTCGACTGCCGCATGCCAGATGGGAGCACCATACCTCGGAACCGAATTCACCATCGCTACGAGAAGACGACGCTTGGCGCATTTTGGTCCGCTGTGATTCCGCATCATCAACGCCATCTTTTTGGCCACCCGAAGTACCTTCTCACATGCATTTTCGACGTTTGGTCGCCAGGATAGATGTTATATGTTAGATGATAGACTCAAAATGATCCCCAGGTATTTGATTTTCTTCACAGACCTCAACTGCATGCCCAAGACATCAATAGGATAACCTTCGGGATCAGTTCTCATGGTTGAAATCATGACGACCTCCGTTTTTACGGGAGCCAACTCCAAACGATGTGCTGCCATCCACTCCCCGATGATTCGCACTGCTGCAGTGGCCATTTCGGATGCCCGTTGAGGAGTAGTTCCAGGAACCAGCAATGCCAAATCATCTGCATAACCAACGACCTCCACACCTTCGGGCAGCTCCAGATTCAGCACATAATATTCGTCGTACATAATATTCCACAGGGTGGGGCCCAAGATGAACCCTTGTGGAACTTCAGCAGAGAGGCTGCGTGTGATTGGACCATCATCAGTGTCATAGACAAGCTGCCGTCCTTCAAACCAATTGGCAAGTATTCGTTGAAGTTCAACTGGAACACCCTTCTTCTGAAGCGCTGCTGCTGTCGAGGACCAACTTGCGGTGTTGAATGCATTCCGCACATCCAACGATACCACCATCAGGCACCGTTTGTCACGGCCATTGGTCCGGTGAAACTGCATCGCTTGTTCTCCTGCCTGCACGAGCACTACCAAGAGCCTACAGCTTACGTACGTAATTATCTTTTATAGTGCAAACACGACACACTTAAACAATGCACAAAACGTCTTACAATGCGCACACAGCACATTAACACAACGAAAGAAGCGTCCAGCACAGTATGACACAGTATGACAACACAGCGTGAAGAAGGCCTTCGGGGAATCGTATACTATCTTATCCCACTTCTGATACCAAATGTAAAAGGAGGACTGTTGTAAACAAACGATGTTTACACCGACCGCTGCTGTCACTGTCGGACAATATATCGTATTTACGAAGTTGTCGGAAGAAAGCTTCACGGTCGGGATATCTGAGTACCGCGGTGAGTGAAGGACTAACCGAAAAAGAATGTATATAAGGGCAGGACGACGCGCGAGACGCCCTTTTTCACCGCTAGAAAACGTGAACGAATAAAAAACTAATTTTTTGGTTCGCTCTAGTACGATAGCGTTCCTAATTAATTATCGACTTTTTTGCGTTTTCTACAAGGACAAAACAATGAATGGAGTGTATTCCGTTTGTCGAGGCGCCGGGTTGCCTCTGGATTGGGAGTGCACTTTAACAAAACACACAAGGAATTACTCTTAATTGCTACTTTATTTCCATGTAACGTGTGCCGGTTCTAGTCGAACTGAACTTTCGGAGGATTTTCGTTCTCCTTTTATACCATCCAGGATCGAAACATCTCGAAACCGAACCATCCAGAAAGAGCATCGAGTTCGATCTTGCATGCAATAATCGTACTCCCTTTTCACTTGTGCTCCTTTTTCACCTTTGCTCTCTTTTCACCTTTGCTCCTTTTTCACTGTCCTTATTTTTACTTATTCTGCTTCTCCCCTTTCGTTCGTGCGCGTCGTTATAGTGCGATTTGCAGCCCACACACACACTCAAGCGAACTATCTACGTGTTGTTAGCGAACACCGTTTATTAGATCTTAACTTCTCGATGGTTGGCGAATTACTATCACGCTCGTCTTCGTGACGTTTTATAATTCTCCTTCTTCACACAGGGTGCCCCTTATTATTTTTTTCCATTGTTGGGTAGGGTATCTTGTAGCTGCATCAATTTCCGTTACGGAATCATTTCTGTGTATTTCCTCTGTCATTGCTGTAGAAGTAGATGTCACACACTTAATGTTAATACAAATTGACCATTTACTTGTATATTTTTCTTATGCCAACTACTTTATTTCATGCAACTTACAATACTGAAGGTTACTTCGATACGCGTAATGCCAAAGTGAAAAGCACGGCCTCCTAGAGTCCGTTTCTAATTGTCGCTCATTGACAACGACTCATATTTCGCAGATGTCATACATGACAATTTTATAATGTAATACCTGATACGGATTCAACAGGAATGCTACTATTGCTGTAGAAGTAGATGTCACACACTTAGTGTTGCAAAAAATAGATTATTTGCATATATTTTATAACGTAACCGTGCAAATAGACATGCATCGATTTTTCTCAGTTGTTTGCTCGATTTTTGCAGTAGCTCAATCTTGCAAAAAAACCCACATCTAATTAAAAATAACTTTTGTGTTCTTTGGTTTATGACTTTATTACTAACATAAAACACATAATATAATATAACAAATTAGAACACTCTTATCCGTCGGGTCGGTCAACGCTCTCTGAACTCCTGGTTCCTGATGCTGATTTGTGCCGCGTTCTTACTACTACAATGATAGTGTGTAACTGTCATTGAGAGTACAACACCAACCAGCGTTACCAACAATAACCATCAGTCCTTCCTTAATACGCTGACTAGTGGACACGCGCTGTCCATAATTATGCAGTTCCGTTATATATTCTTTATACTATCGCTTCCAATATAACTGTGACAGCTTCTGACGCTGTTGAAATCTATACAATTGATTCTCGGGTTGATCGGAAACATCTTTCTCTGGTATTGCTGTAATCGGAGTTCCGATTAAAAAATGCCCTGGTGTGAGCACATTCAACTCCGCTGGATCTTCAGAGAGCGGGGTCAGAGGTTTGCTATTCATCTGCGCTTCAATTTGAGTAAAAACTGTCGTCATCTCAAGAAATGATAGCTTCTGAATACTCAACACTTTCTGCATAATCCACTTAGCAGACTTTACGGCCGCTTCCCATAAACCGCCAAAGTTGGGAGCGTGTGGGGGAATGAAGTGCCAATCAACGTTATTTTGTAAAGCTGCACTCCGGATAACCTGTTGATTAGCTGGATCCTGCAACATATCATACAACTTCTTTAGCTCGTTACTGGCTCCGCGAAAATTTA
Source organism: Anopheles moucheti (assembly GCF_943734755.1). Lineage (NCBI taxonomy): Eukaryota > Metazoa > Arthropoda > Insecta > Diptera > Culicidae > Anopheles > Anopheles moucheti. Next base: position 44,197,353 of record NC_069141.1, on the reverse strand, counting down.
ATCCTTTATCTGAGTAGACTTTCCATGGTAAACCACGACGCGAGACAAAACGTCGGAAAGCCGCCATGAATGTCTCCGTTGACAAATCCTCCACCAACTCGAAATGGACTGCTGTTACTTCAAAGCAAACGAAAACTGCCAAATAGCACTTCTGGGCAGCTGCTCTGCTATGCACCGGCTTAAAATAAAATGGTCCGCCAAAGTCAACACCTATCACCGCAAATGGTCTTGAAGGAGTAGCTCGTAGGGAAGGTAGTTGAATGGAAGGCTGTACTGCGGGAATGGGTGCCGCCTTAAAACACGTAACCCCATTCACCCCACGTCTTCCATTCTACGGGCAATATTCTCGTCGCATTGCTGTCAAGGTTGGGGGGGCCTCCATGCATCGCTCGTAGATGATACATATGCGCAATCAGCTTGGTCAGGTTTGCGTTACACGGCAAGATTAACGGATGTTTTTCGGCGTATGACATAGCAACTTGAGCCAAACGTCCACCAACACGTAATAATCCATGTTCGTCCAAAAATGTTCCTAATTTCTTCAACTTAGAACTTGGTGGGACGACACGGCCATTAGATAGCTGTTTAACTTCGGCTACAAAATTGTCTCGTTGTAGCATTCTTACAAGCACTGTCTTAGCTGTCGCAATCTCTTTGATAGACAAACAAATGTTTTCATATTTTTGGCTTGACTCCTTACAATTTTTAATGAATTTGAGACAATATGCCATCACTTTAACACATTTCCAAAATTTAGAATACTTCTCAGACCATTCCTTCGGGTTTTCTTGGTTGACGTCTTCTAGCGCCCTTTGCTTTCATTCAAGATCCACGTCATCGGGAGGGTCTACTATTCATAATAGATTCCATTTGACCTCAGATTCTTTCAGCCAAGAAGGACCATGAAACCATAGCTTATTAACAAGCAATTCCTTCGGAAGGGCTTCTCGTGACTCGACATCAGATGGATTTTCACTACCTTTCACATGTAACCATCTGTAACCTTTACCGAGCTCTTGGACCATCGATACTCTATTTGCAATAAATGTTGCTCATGTATACGAAGGGGAACGCAACCAATGCAAAACTATAGTGGAGTCAGTCCACATGAATGTTTTCCCTTCCCTTCCTTTAACGCCTTACCAACACATTCTCTTAACCTGGTGGCCAACTCTGCGCCACACAGCCCCAGCCTGGCAAGACTAATATGCTTCAACGGTGCTGGTCTCGACTTCGCAACAACGATTTCCACCTTAACGTTTCCACAACTATCCATGGCACGGATGTACACGCAGGCACCGTATGCTGCCTCAGAATCATCGGAAAAACAATGGAATTGGATATTAATTGCTCCACCGAGCACAGCATCTCTGTCAAACTTTTGATGTCCTTCAATAGCGTCAATTGATTCTGGAAGTCGTTTCATATGTGTTTCATTTGCTGCGGTATGGCTTCGTCCCACGTATATGGTGCTATTCATAGTGCTTGTATTTGTATCTTAGTCTAAGACACTATCGGAACTAGGAGTCCTAAGAGATCAAACAATATAGCCACCATAGAATATACACGCCTACGCTTCCATCATTCCTCCAAAACAGTTGTTACTCGCCGAGCTTCTTTGGCAGACCACGCGAAGGAATGCCCTCCTTATCCAATGCTTGGGGAGCCTATTCTGACAGAAGGGGGTAAGGTGCCAAAAACTAGAGCTCTGATAAATGAAACCTTCACTGTTCGCTGTTTATACTTCAACCGATTTACAAAAACTGTTTTATTGAACAATTGCTCCCGCTTGTAGAGCCATTTTAAAACAAGTTATAGCTTCCTTAAACTATTTTACTGCGGTTTACAATGTTACATTTTCGTATGGTTACTTCGGTTCAAAATTCCAAAACGCAACAACAGGAATACTTGCTTCGATGAATAACTTGTGTGTTTCGGGTTGCCAAGCTATCATTGACTTCCACCTTCTTCAGATAACCTTTATTGTCGTAATCGGCGATCACTGCAGCATAAAGGGTGCCCCCGAAAGTATAAGCACGATTTAAAAGTTCGACAAAAAAAACTGTTCAAGAAACTTAATGTTTACTTAATAAATACAGTTTGTGGTATGTTCTGGACTATTAAAAAAAAATTAAAGAAAATCAATCGTATGCTAATGATCGCACTTATGATGGGAAGCCTCCCATCAGCTTCATTACAGACTTGTCCCGAACGATTTTCGACACTTTCTTCCAGTCTTTTCGAAAACTGTCGATGTCCTCCGCAGCTTTAAAATGGTTTCTCAATTGTGCCATGGTTTGCGCCCAAAATAACTCAATCGGTCTGGCTTCAGGGCTGTTCGGGGGATTCATTTCCTTCGGCACGTACCGTACCTCATGTTCTTGTCTCCTCATTGTGGCGATTGTGTCTTTGGCATAGTGGGCAGAGGCCAAATCTGGCCAAAACAACACAGGACCAGTATGTTTTCGTATCATGAGCAGTAAACGTCAATTCAAACACTCTCAGATGTAGGTATCGGTCCTCATCGTCTCCTTTGTCACAAACGGTTCGGACATCATACCGCATTCGCAAATGGCTTGCCACACCATCGCCTTTTTTCCGAATTTTTCAAGAAATATATAATTATGTAGAAATAAAGTACGCACATGTGTATACGACAAAGGTTAGGCACAAAGAGGCTGTTTCGCTTCACGTTATGCGTTGACCTCTCAACGCAGCCGTGCTGCCAACCTGTAGTGTTTATTCCATTGCAGTTTATAAAGTCTAGTTATAGTTGTATACTAGCGGTGTTGATAATGATGATGATGATGTTACATTATAATTATAGATTTGTCGGCTTCTTCGACATCCTAGCTTTCAGGCACGGTGTAATATTGACTACCTGGAAGAGTTATGTAGTCAAAATTTACGCACGACTCTTCGTCCATCACGTTGCATGAGGATTGGCGACACAGCAGCTTGTCGTAGAGCTTCCGAGCCCGATATTTAACGCATGCGGCCTGTTTTGTACTCCGTTTCGGTTTTTCTTTTGTTTCTTATACGTTTTTAAATTCAATCTTGCCTTGGCACGTTGGATGTTACTTTTTGATGTACCCAGTTTTTGAGCCACATCGCGAATGGAACTTTCCTTTCTTTGCTTAAACGCTTTTGCTATGTCCCGGCCCAACCACTGATCGACAGGATCAGGATTTCGGCCACTTTTCGGCGCATCCTCGAAGCTGGACTCCTCCCGAAACTTTCGGATGGCGGTTCGTACGGCTCTGATACTCACACCTTCCGATTTCGCTAATTGACTTAGCGAAATGTTAGGAGTCGAGCACCATTTGTGCAGAATGCTTTTGCGCTTTTCGACGAAAATGCCTCGCATTTCAACAGACGCTATTGAAAAAAATAGTTTTAATGCACTAGCTAGTAGTTCTCAATGTAAACAATAAAGCATATTAAGAATCAGCTGTTTTACGTCATCCGTTTACTAGACACGTCATTTAGAAATCGTGCATATACTTTCGGGGACACCCTTTAGTAGAATCGGCCCACATGTGAATTACGTCCAGAGCTGCTAATAGTTTCGTTTGTAATCTTGCAGCTAGCAGAGCAGCGCATAATTCGAACCTTGGAATGGTAAGTGGCTTTAATGGAGCCACTCGTTACTTGGATGCCAGCAGCGTTACCTGTGCCGTTGATGTTTCTCGATCTTATATAGGCACATGCACCATAAGCTGCTTCCGACGCATCTGAAAAACAATGCAACTCAGCAAAGCAGCAGTTGGGTACCAATGCGAATCTAGGAATCTCAAATTAAGCTAATTTGGGAAGTTTTACACAAAACTTTTCCCACTTCCTACTCAATTTCTGCGGTAATGTTTCATCCTAAGTAAGATTGTTGGCCCTAAGTTCCAGCAACAGGATTTTTGCTTGTGCGACAATCGGTGAAATTAATCCAAGCGGATCGTATAATTGAGTGATGGTAGAAAGCACTGATCGCTTGGTATAAGGATAAATATCAGGAACTGTTATCACAAATCGTAATAGATCACTCGGTTGCTGCCAGCATATTCCAAGGGTTCCAATACTTGCCCCTTCCTCAAATTCATGAGATGATTTCGTTCCGAGTAGTTCAGGCTTTAACCCGTTCGAGCACCATTTGCGAAATTGGAAGTCACCCTTCTTCATCAGACTGATCAGCTCATCTCGAAGTTTTATAGCTTGCTCAATGTTTTCAGCAAGTCATCTCAAGAGATCAAGTAATCTACATACAGGTTCTTCTTCACCGCTTCAGTTGCTAACGGGTACGGAGGTCCTTCATCTTCAGCTAGTTGTAGAAGCGTTCGCGTTGCTAGGAATGAAGATGGAGCTAACCCATAAGTAACTGTGGCCTATTCACCAAGTAACTGTGGCGTTAGTACAGGTTCGGTTTCCTTAAAGCGCCAAAGAATACATTGCAATCGCCGATCTTCATGGTGCATATTCACCTGGCGGTACATCTTCTCGATGTCTGCGATAACTGCCACCTTGTACTTACGTAAACGCAGGACTAAAGACAGTAGCAAAACCAGCAAAACGTCATTCAAAGGGTGCCCTGAGGTTGTCTTCACCGAGCAGTTGAACACCATTCGTACCTTGGTTGTTGTGCTAGCCTGCTTGACCACTGGATGATGTGGAAGATAATGTACCGCAGACATGGTATCTTCTTCTATGGCCAGTCGAAACATATGTCCCAGCGACATGTATTCTTGCAAGAAACCATCATACTGCTGTTTCAGCTGCTTGTATTTCGCTAACTTCTGCTCCAGGAGACAAAATCGCTTTTGAGCTGCCGTTTTTGAATCTTCAAGCATCTGAGCGTTGTTGTTTTGACATTCGAACGATATATCTACCTGTTTCATCTCCACTGGTTGAGATGAATTATCTCATTCTGAGATAAAGTTGATGCAGCAAGCTCTTCTACCTTCCAAAATCGTTTCATTTGCGCCTGGATTTCGTCAGTTGCCTCAATCAGGTGGTAACTTAAAGCTGTTTCTGCTTGTGGTTCATGAAAAGCTGGTGTATATCCTGCTGCGATCTAGCCAAATACCGTATCGATTAGAATATTTTGTTTGTTTGGTAAATGCACTTGCCCGCTGCGTAAGAGTGAATAAAAGTAGGCTGCGCCAATGATCATATCCACTCGTCGTGCTGTACCGAAATCCGGATCAGCCAAAACATAATTGCAAATGTGCATAACAATGCACAGTGCGTTTCTTAGAAGACGCCAACGCCATTGTCGAGGTGATAGATTCCGGTTGTTTCACTACTACATCGCCGGTCTCATTTTGCGGATGTATTAACGTATGGTGCCTTGCAGAACACTGAATAAACACGCGTGAGAAAATGTCCACCTTATAAGAAGTTTTTGCACAATTTCTTCTCGTTTATCACTTTCAAACGTTCCTGAATGTGTGTGCTTTTGAAAGCGTTACACGACGCTACACTATGCCCGTTCTTATTACACATAAAGCACACTGGTAACTTGTTAGTTTTTGTGGAAGTCGCATGCACTGATACTTTCGATTTCGCTGAAATTTTCTGAATGGTATCACATTTCTCTATAGCTAATGTTTCCAACACTCGCACACGTTTTTTCAAAAACTCAACCATTACCGAATATACAGGATCTTTGTCTGCTTGAGATTCCTCCCACATACGTAATGTTTCGTCGTCCAGCTTTTCGGCCATCAGCTCGATGAATATAGAGATGAACGCTTTTACAGTTTGTTTCAATTGCTCTAAAACGCTCACATGCATCTGAACCTCGTCAACCAAACGATTGAGGGCCACTGCTCCAGTGTCCTTTATCTTGGGAAGTGGAATTAGCGAACGTATATGTTTCTTCCTCAGAATTACTTTGTTGGAATAACGGTTTACGATCGTATTCCATACCAAATCGTAGTTGCCTGTTGCGATTGGAATCGTTTGGATAAGCTTTGCAGCATCGGCTACGAGCTAACTTCGTTAATAATAAAATTTCTACGGGATAAATTTTTTCCGATGAATGAATAAGAGACACGTAACTGTTGTGAAACGTCAACCACGTATCTAATTTTCCATTGAAGTCGGAAAGAACAATCCTGGGCAATTAAGCTTTAGCAACAGTGGATGTAGTTGTCCTTGGAGGTGGCATAATAGCGAGTGTTTTCACTTTGACATCCAACTTGCTTGACAGTTCAGCCTTCGCACAGATGTACAACTCTTCTATTTCACCTCTTATGCGTTAATTTGTAGTGATCGCTTCCACGTCGTCTTACAGGTCGGCGATCTAATTCTGGATGCTCTCGAAAGATTGCCAAAGGTTTCGAGCCGGTCCAAACGCGTCGCAACCTGAAACTGCTGCTCCGCAGTGCAGCCTTGACGAAACGCATACACACGCCGTGTTGAATCGATAAGTTGCTTGCGGTTCAACTCCTTCGAGTTGAGTTTATCCTGTTTCGCCGTGTTGCAATGTGAGGACACTCACACTAACGCAGAACTATAGCACTCTAGCAATGCCGCAACACAAACCTACACGGTTTTCACAAAAATCGTGCAATTTTCAAGTATCCTGGTCACTGTTGCACCAATGTTTCGTATCGTGTTTGTATGACCCTACGTTGTGATATTTTTTTTATAGTAATTAGTCTTGTAACTCGGTTTGTGGTTTGTGCGGCGTTTCCTTTCGAGCAACATTTCATTCTCCAATAATCCAATATCGTTGACGGCTGAAGCTCAGCCTGCGCTGTGGTCCTCCATGGAGTAAGGTGAGATAAAAATGCTGTATGAGATGAATGAGATGAATGCTGATGAGATGAAAATGCTAAGTTGGCTAATGGGTGGTCATTTGGAACCAATGCTTCATGTCTTCATGCAGTGATGAGTGCTCCAATCGGCCTCCTACTCGTATGACGTCATCTGGTCCTATTCTTGGGTGAACCCATTTCAGTTTTGATGAATCGGAGACTGGTTTGTTTCATGATTGCGGTGCTGAAGCTGTCGCGTTGAGCAAGTCTACACAATGCATCTTCAACTTCCTTTAGATCCTTTGCTGTGATATGAAAGACGTTTAGCACAACGGTGTTCCAACTGAGACTGAAACTTCGTCCATTCCATCTGCATCGACACAGGAAGTTCATTTTTCCATCCCAAAGGTTGAGCCTTTTCGTTGGTGAGACTCCATACACGTTGCATGAATTGCTTTGCCATGGCTTTAACAGGATCAACTATTCCTTGCGGGTCGTATATTCTAGCTATGCATGAAAGGACCTTGGTTTTGGAGATGGCTTCACTTGTATTGGGAATGTTGAACTTAAAACGTAGTGTATCAGATGATGGCTCCCAAACCAAACAAGCCCGAGTGTGGCCAAAGCTCCTTCACTATCGATGTTTAAAAACGGGCTGGTTGCCAGATTTCGTTCTTCAATTTCTGAAAGTACTTCAGGGTCATTAGATGCCCACTTACGTATAGCAAATCCTGCTTTTTTGCATAGCTGTTCCATCTGATGTTGCAAAATGTGAGCTGCTGTAGTTGTTGTTTCACCGGATACAAAGTCGTCTACATAGAAATCATGAAAACGGGTTGCAGCAATAGGAAATTCTTCAGCACGATCTACGAAGACTTGTTTTAAAGATCTAATTGCTAAGAATGGAGCCGATGCTGTCCCATAGGTTACAGTGTTCAATTCATATTCTTGAATAGGGTCATCTGGAGTTTTGCGCCATAATATTCGTTGTAGTGATCAATCTTCAGGATGTATCCAAACCTGCCTATACATCTTGGCGACGTCTGCTGTCACAGCTACAACCTTTGTTCGAAATCGTAGGAGTATAGAAAAGGCGTCTTCTTGGATGGTTGGTCCAACCATCAACGTATCATTTAATGATACTCCAGATGTGGTTACACTTGATGCGTCGAATACAATTCGACATTTGGTGGTGGTGCTGTTAGCTTTGAAGACTGGATGGTGTGGAAGATAATATGTTTCCTTTGCTGCATCGATAGTTTCTACTTTACTCATGTGACCCAAGCGTAGGTAATCATCCATGAATTCAGTATATGCCTTTCGAGTATCTGGATCTCTTTGCAATCGACGTTCGATAGCTAAAAACCGACGTTGGATTCACCTAGAGTTCCAACTGATTCAGGTTTGCGCGGAAGTCGTACGACATATCTGCCATCATCATCTCGTGTGAACGTTTTAGGGTAATGTTCTTCACAACGTTGCTCTTCTACACTCCAGCTTGGTGAATCACTGAGGTCTTCTATGGCAAAGAATCTTTTAAGTAGATTATCGATGTTAGTAGACTGAATGGCAACAGCGCACATGGTTGGTGTTGAAGGAATAACTGTTGCAATTTCATTGACTATCCATCCAAATTTGGTTGCTTGTAATGTAGGTAATCCAGCACCCAATGTTATCCGTCCATTCTCAAGAAGATCGAAGAAATATTCTGCTCCTAGAATCATGTCGATACTGCTAGCTACATTGAAAGACGGAGCAGCTAACACACATTCTTTTGGTATCTTCCATCCACGAACATCAAACGATTCTCGAGGCATATCAATTGCTGGTTTCGATAGTACTAGGAACTCCACTATTGTTGAAAATGTTGACAATCGGGAACAGATAGTTGCTCGAACTTTATGTTTTACGTTGGTTCCTGTGCTGCCACCAATCCCTGTCAGAGGGATATCAACCGATTGGCATGGCAATCGCAATATATGTGCCAATCTGCCAGTTATGAAGTTAGCTTGTGATCCACTGTCGAGTAATGTTCTTGCTTGATGTTTTGTTCCATACTCATCTATTATATGTAGCATTACCGTTGATAATAAGACCGTTGTTGTTGATACATTATTCACACTTAATGCCACGGCACCAGAGCTTGATACACTAGATGTTTGGCTATGTAAGCTATTTACTTGGGTTGGTTTGGCACTTGATTCCCCATGCAACAATGTATGATGTTTTTGACGACATATACGGCATGTCCATTTCGATGTGCACCTTTGTGTCTGATGGCCTACACCAAGGCAATTAAAACAAAGTTTTAATTCGATGAGTTTTGCCCTCTTAGCTGCAATGGACAATTCCAAAAATGCCGAGCATTTATGTATAGGGTGAGGTTCTTGGCACATAACACAAGTGGGCGATGGTTTAACAACAGCAGCGGTGTATGCCTTAGCACTTGATGGTTTGCCTTTCGCTTCAGGTACACACTGTTCCAGCACTTCACACTGTCGTAGAATGAATTCCATGGTGGAATTCAGCTCAGGAAACTCACCAGCCTTAATTGTTCGTTCCCATAATTTCCGAGTTTCCATGTCAAGGCAGGACACTAAAATGTGTGTGATTATGAGATTGCTGGTATCATCTATCGGTTTCTTCATGAACCGTAAACCATTCACGTGGGATTTACATTTCTCCACAAGTTCTCGTAGGCTCTTTGCTGATTCTTTTTGAACAGGTTTCAGCTGCAGTAGTCCACTTATATGCTTGTCTACGATTACACGTGGATTTTCGAATCGATTTTCTAGGATTTCCCAAGCACTTTGGAAGTTGTTATTGCTTATTATGCTTGCATTGAGAATGCCTGCAGCACTGCCTGTCAAAGCATTATTAAGATGATGTAACTTCACTGCATCTGATACATTGGAACGTTTCATCAGGTCGCAAAATATTGCCTTGAATTTGGGCCATTGCTCATATTGGCCATCAAATTTGGGCACGGGAATCGATAGCTGCGGATGTGATATCGTAGCAACCTCTTTACTTGTAGTCGGTTGCTCATTAAATGCTTCCAATTGTGCAGCCGTGGTGAAATATGCTGATTGGAAGGCTTCACCTTCCTCGATGTCAATATCTAAACCTTCTGGTAGTAATTCGATTATTTCTTGCATGATTGCTTTTTGCTCATGCTTCATTTCCTCAAGCGTTTTCAAATATATTCGACATGCACCGCTTGGTAGTGATGTCTGACTTCATCTTCGATAATCTTCTTTGCACTGCTTTGTGCTTAATACGTGCTACTATTACCGCATTAGGTATCACTCGTGGTGGAACACTTTCTGCAGAATCATCTATAATTTCTTCAAGAACTCCACTGCGGGATTCTTCTTCCTTCATTGGTGAACGTGTGAGCGGCATTATGATCTCTGGATGACACTAATAGGTTTGACGCACTGAACAATCAGGAATATGGTAATTCCCCACACTACGGTAAACTCTGGAGATTTTTGAAAACGATGATACAACTGAAGGGTTACACGGCGGCCCCTTGCTCTACGACGTACTATGAAGGGTTACACGACGGCCCCTTGCTCTACGATGTACACTGAAGGGTTACACGACGGCCCCTTGCTCTACGACGTACTATGAAGGGTTACACGACGGCCCCTCGCTCTGCGATGCACACTGAAGGGTTACAGCGACGGCCCCTTGCTCTTCGATACACACTGGAGGGTTACAGCGACGGTCCCTCGCTCTGCGATGATGGAGAGTTAACACGACGGTCCTCTCGCTACTCGACGAACACTAACAACTGTGACGCGCACGCTTTACACACGGTTTACTTGAGACGCGCGGACTAGATCCGGTTCGAAGGACCAAACTGTAGGGTACGGCCTACTCCGAAGATGTCTTTGGTTTTGGAGGGATAGGGAGAAACGGATAGGAAAGGTAGAAGAACGGTCGTTGGACACGCCGAACTGACCGTCCTGGGAAGAAGGGATTGAGGTTGGCCGTTGGACACGCCGAACTGACCGTCCTGGGAAGAAGGGATTGAGGTTGGCCGTTGGACACGCCGAACTGACCGAACCACAGCAAGAGGGAAGGGGAACAAGGGATACGAGAGTGGTTGTTGGACGCGCCGAACTAACCAAACCGTGGGGAGGGGAAGGGAAAATGGATTGGCCGTTGAACAAGCCGAACTGACCAAGCCGCAGGAGGGAGGAGGGAGGAACCAAAGACTAGAATCGAATTCAATACGCCAGGGAACGTGCGTAAGTGTCTGCAAGTCGCTACCAGTTACGGACTCCTTGCAGATTTACACACTAAGCGATTGAAGGATGTAGAATTTAATAACAAATTCAATCTCCGAATCTCTTCTATTATCTTGATGTTTTATTCCACGCCATGGTCTACCCACTGACCATGGCGGTACTTTAATAGCGATACACTGAATTTGGTTTCCGTAAAACTACCTGAAAGGTACTTACTAGTACATTTAGAACTTACAAATGTTACCGAGGTGCCAACGCTGACACCTAGATGGCGCTTTATACTTCCACATTTTTTGAATCCTGAACACCCTGTTTAGATCATGCAATTTAACAGCATCAGAAGTTCCGCGTCGTTGGACAATGTCCATAAACATCGCTTTAAACATTGGCCATTGTTCATATGTTCCGTCGAACTTAGGCATCGGGATTTTCAGGTGTGGTGATTGCGGAATAACATGAGTCGGGACATCAGGAGCTTCACTAGATGTGCCATTTACAATCAACGTATACAGCTTCATATACAGATTTCCACATTTTTCATCAATCTCAGAATCCTTACAGATTCACACACTAGACGCTTAAAGGATATGTAATTCAAAAACTCTGACTCCAATTCTTTGCTTTTATCTCTTATAAATGTTTTTTAATGGTGCCGATGCTGACGCATAAATGGCGCTACTATATTTACAAATTCGAATCTTTAACAGTCAACATTATCAACGCTGGCAAGATCCATAATGTTAGCGTAGGCATTAGCATGCAGCTGTGCTTGATGTTTGTGATATAATTTCAACCTGTGAGCTTCCATTTTACAGTACTGATCCACGCAATACTGTTGCATAAATCGTCCAGCATAATGGAGCAATGAATGATTTCGTTGTGATGAGCGATATTCTTGCGGGTCATCATAACTACTGCTCTGATTCTGTTAATTTCGTACCGATCTTGTGGTGTTCCGCGCAGGTGAATTGCTTATTCCATACGTTAACCCAATTTCACCGTATGGGTAAAGTAACGAAGATCAGTGCCGCTATCAATACACCACAGGACTATGCCTAGTGTTATAAATATATACATTATGGAAATTGTTTCGATTCGAGAGTGTTATGGTGAATATTAGTTTCAATGAAACTGAAAATGATTTCTAACTCTGAGAGTGTTGGTTTAATACGATTTGTTTTAATAATACGATTTACTTAACGACTTGCGTTATTATTTAGTTTCGTTGGTTTGTTTTCTCGATGTTTTCATTCGATTCCCTGATTGTTGGCGTGTATTACCCTACGTTGTGTTCTTTTTTGTAATAAAAATCCAAACTCCTTCCGTTGATTTCTTTTTGTGTTTTAATTTCACTAATCTCTTGCCATCAATCTGTTACAAATGTGTTCCTCTCGAAATGTAGATATTAACTGATTTTTCTGTCTCTGTTTTTGCTATTTGGTTGCTTTGATCAAAAATCATACTTGTCCTAAACTTTCCTGTTTACATATATAAATTGAATTCTTCTTCACAAACCTCTGCATAAAAAAAACTGTTGTAGTTCCAACACTGATTTATGATGATTTGCGACTGACTAATGTTGATTGTCAACGTTCTTTTCCATCTGATTAAGGGATCAGTATAGTTTTTTTTGGTTCTTTTACTCTCGCCTTTTTCGCTGCCAATCGTTTTATTCGTAACAGACACTGCGAATTATATACATCTTTTAACATGAAAATTGCTTGTTACTTTAAGTTGATATATCACTTCGATATTCACAGTTCAATTTCTCTTCCCCCAAACCCCCCATCCATCCTACAGACTTTCACTATCTCTCTACCTCTCGCACATACTCTCTCCCTGTTTCTCTCTTTTCTTTATTAGCTCCTAACCTTTCTTATTTACACGTTTCGTCTATCTAGTTGTCTGTCTTTCTATCGCATTCATCAGAAGAATTTTTCTGCGCATTGTCATATTAAACCTTGTCACTGTATTAGATGAATCCATAGTCAATCTAACGTTGTTGAGGACATCATCATGCACTCTATCCACAGATGACAAAATATTACCTACCGGCAACCAAATCAGGAATGAACTAAATTAAATGTACGATGATCTTAATATACTGATGATTATGACTTTATCTTTTATTTGCTCATGCACTTGAAGCTAAAGACGGCCTGTATAAGATATCTCCATCTATACAGGTACTGCAAAAGCGTTACAGGTACAGTAATAAGTAAGCGTGTACATGATGCACTCGGAAACTCAACCGTGAGTGGTTCACAATCTTATTGTAGCTGGTAAAAGTCACTTAGTGGTTGGGGCCTTGGATAAGTAATGAGATAATTTAAAGATATACCACAAATAGTACAAATAACACTTACAGTAGCATACATGCGTAATACAATAGGAAACAGAATAAGTTTCTAGCAAAGCAAGAAGTTAGTAGTGTTATCAGAATGAAAACGATTTATTATCCGTTAGTATAGGAGCAAATGTGAAACAGATTTGATTTGTACAATGGTTTTTTTAGTGAAAGAAGTTAGGAAATAGGATTATTAGGAACTGTTAATTAAGTAAAAATAAATTTAATTATACGAATGTTTTATTATTATAAGTATGTTTCCTTGGCTGCTATTTCGCTGTACTTATAATTTCACTGTAAATAAGGATAATTACACTGTAAATAGGTACCTATAATTACACTGTAAATAAGGTTGTGAAATATTATCGAAACTGGTTGTGATATGATATTCTCTTGAAGTAAGCGTCTACTCTTCCCGCTGTTCGGTTTGTAAATGTTCATTAATTTGCCAAGTTTATTTGTATTTTCATAACCTAGGAGTTAACTATAATGTTCTAGATGAGCTATTCTTCAAAGATTCCTAATGCAAGGATGATAGCTACAGAAAGTAATTAATTACAACAATCCGTGAACCGATATCATTTTCCTCTCGTATATAACCATAGTTGTTTCAACAGTTACAGTAATGTCGAAACAAATTGAAAGAATAGTGAGTATTCATTTAGTAACGTACTAATGTCAATTTGGCAGCGATGTTATGGTTCATTTGAAGCAATAATCACCTATCATAAACGTGATGATTATGCCAATATATGTCACCAAGACAATTCATTAAAGGTTTGTTTTCTAACAGCGTTTTCTTCTGCTCGCCACTTCCTTGCCATCATTAAAGAAACGAAAGTTACCGTAACCGTCGGATTCACCTGCAACCGTCGGAATCATTCGAAACTGTCGGAATCGGGTGATGGTGGGATGGAGAGGGGAGGACATAGGAGGCGAAGGAAGCAGGGTGGAGGGTTAATCAGTCAGTTCAACTCACTCGTTCGATAAGTCAGTATGATATAGTCTATAAAAATCTATGGGTCTGTACAAATTAGTACTGTGCCGTCAGTCCACGCTAGAATATTGTTTTAACATTTTTGTATGACCTTGTGGATTTTGGAGGCATTTTCAACGATTCCATACGTATCCAATGGTTTCGGAAGATTTGTACGGTTCTGGACGATTCCAGACATTTCCAAACGATTCAGACGGTTCCAGACGACTCCGACGATTCCAGACGATTCCGACGGTTCCAGACGATTGCGACGATTCCAGATGATTCCGACGGTTCCGGACAGTTCCGAACGGTTCCGAACGATTCCAAACGGTTCCGAGCGGAACTGGCGGTTCTTTTTGGTGTCGATATGATGCGAGAATGTTAGGTAAGAATCTTTCGAAACAATAAAGTAATTAAATCATGGAAACACGATGAACACAAACGCCATTGAGTATATGATGAGTACACTGATGAGGAACGAAGCGTACGGCAAGCTGGTCAAGATAACATTAATTTTATTTCTCTTAATGTTCGCGTGAGTTCTGCAATCGTGAGTTGTGCGATCGTGAGTTCTGCGTGATGCTGCTATCGCGTCTACACCTCGTGTAACCACAAGTACATAAGTGTCGGTAATAGTACAGTGGGAGTGACGAAATGCAGTGGTCTTATAGGTACATCAGGAGGAATATCGAACTGTCCTAAAGATTGAACACTGTAGCTATGGAGTCGGACCCTAGAAAAAAAAACAATCAACCGTTGGTTGTGTTAACGTCAGCATAGAACAGCGGAAGCATGGGAATAGGAAGCAATTAGGAAACAAAAAGTATAATCCTGTTTTTTGTTGAAACTTTTACCACTTAGCCAGATAGCAGGCCTTTGAAACGGAAAACCAGTCCGGAGAGGTTTAATAAAAAAAACATTATTGCTTAAAGATTTTTGTTCCGGTTACTTACGAAATCAAAGAGTTGAATTAATTAGTACACCTTTCCGCTCGTCTCACTGCACGCAACTAATTCGCGATTAACATGCGTTCAAATATCACACAAACATAAACAAAGTTAGGGATCATTGCCCAGGACAGTTTGGTCGAAACCTCGTTCATATGCTTGCAAAGACATAAACTAAATCAGCGTGGTTGAAGCGAATGATTAGGAGAGTTCATGGCGGTGATTAACCTAATCCCGACCGAATGACGATTGAGAGTGTCCATAAGTATAAATCTCCATACTCGTACACGCGCCACCAAACCACCCTTAACTTTATTAATAACGGTTCACGGTGTATTCAATTAAGTATTTTCACCATCGTTAATGAGGGGCCACCGGGAGATTGTAGGAAGGTTGCGTTTTGCCTCAAAAGGACCTTTGCGGGAATAGTTTGCTCCAATGATGACCCATTCCAATACAACTGGAACTGGTGTGGTGCTGGGTTGATGCTCGCTTGCCGGAAGCACATTAGGACATAATTAAAGCGAATATGTTTGTAGTAGTTGTGTAGATAATAGAATTTTATACGCACCAGCGGACCGCCGGACCGGGCGGGCTCTGCACGATGGTAACGGGTGTTTGAAGGCGGGTACGAAGCTACTTGGGGCTTTAATTTTAATCAAACTTCAGCTGAAGCCGGGCGTTAAATTACACCTACACCGGCACACAAATCACACATCGCGTTCGACTGAGAGGAAGTGACTGAGCGGAGGAGACTGCATACCACGAACTGGCTTTCGGTATATTTGCGTTCTACGATATCTGTGTCCCATGATGCATTGGAGGATTGTGCGGTGCAGTACAAGAGCAGTCATATGGGTGGCAATGGTGAGTTGAAATAAATTAATTTCATTCCACTATCCTTTTTTGTAGCTCATGTTCGCATCCACAGATACACATACGTTCAGAACCGCTGGAATAGTTAGCTGGGGTGCATCCCCTGTACTGCAGTCCCCAATGTTGAACATGCAGCAGCTACCAATCATGATATTTACAAGTAAGGGTTTTTTTCGTTTTCTTTAATATCTACCAACCTTCTTCTAATGGTTCTACTTGCACAACGATAGTTTATGTTTAGAGAATCAGTTTCAGGGACTTGGCATTTGCACTATTGGTTCGAGTGGTTAATAATTGTGTTTCAATTATTTTTATAACGGTTTGCACTGATTGACAAATCACGTATCGTGCTCATGAAGAGTAATAAATTTACGCAAAATTTTGCAACGTTTTAATTAAGGATGAAAGAGAGTAAACGGAGTACGGAGCTTATTGATACATTCGACTTACCGGCTCAATTCATTTTCAAAAGGACGGTTAGTAGCTACGATTGTGCCCTTGATGCAGCTCCACATATAAATTTCCTCCCATTTCGCTCTCGGTATAGATTGCTGCGTGGCCTAAAAAAGGATGAATTCTTCGGATTAGTGTGCGGCCGTTGCATTATAGGACGAAAATACGGGACAAAAAAACACCAACATTTTGCCTTGTTTGTCTACCGCCACTCCCCCAATACCGTTGCGCACTCAGTCACCGAAACAATCGGCGACAAAATAATATTTATAGTGTTTGGGAAACAAAACTGGATCGAACTTTCAAATAATAATAACACCATCAATAAGCTATGCGGAGGGTGGTGGTTGCTTATTGGGATTGTTTTAGAATAGCACACCAGCAGGATGGCATAAAATTGGTCCTATTAATAATCAGTGCGCTACATAGTCGCCACACCGTCGATAGGTTTGAAAAACGGCCCCTTTCCCACACACCAGCGATTGCACGCACAATGCAGCGAGGTCATAGTTATTTATGGTCATTGATGCTGCAGATACGGCCGGTCACTGTTTGAAAGCACTGAGCATTGCAGTGGGAGAATACATTTACTCTTTTGCGTTTTCCGGATGTGCATGAATATTTGGTTTTCATCATATGCATGAACGGCATGATTGCTAGAGAATGTTGTTCTATTTCTTGAATACTATTTGTTTGCAGTTTTCAGGAAAAACTGTATGGATAAATGTTTGGATTTGACCACCTTACTGATCTATGCAATCCCTCCCTGTAGTTGCAATTTTGTTTTTTAAAGAACTATACACACAAAAGGGTACATACATTTCAATTTACACAATTTAAATTTTTTTACAAACAGTTCAAGTTTTATAAATATGATACAAACAAACAAGTACTTTATGCATTTCCATTGCATCCAATTTTCTTTTAAATGCTCATAAGTGTTCATGAGTGAAAGAGTGTTTAGTCGTTTGAGGATGGACGTCCACGTCGGAGAGGCACGTTTTAAATTTTGCAAGAGGAAAAAATCTGCTATACCCATCGGGGCAAAGCGACCCAACAGAGATCTTACGATCAGAAGATTTAAAACTAGATCACAACGGTTTCGCCCGATCGTCTGTGTCAAGTAGTTCTGCAGCTCACCACCACGTGTTTCAGGACAGGACGTGTTCCGACTTCTCTTGAGTAAATAAGCATAATGAACATAACGAAAAAGTAGTATGATGAAACGATAGAAGCATGTGATTCAATTACTTGGATTGCGTTTCGATAAGAGCGGTGTGTGATTCAGTTGGATTTTTGATCCAGTTCGAGAAGGTAGCTAGGGACGAGTTGCTTCTAGTCAAGCTTTAGGTGTGGAAAACAAAAATTTTGGCCCTCTGCATAAAAAAATATGTTTTATTTTAAGTTTCCGTACCAAACTGGATTATCTTTTCTTTCTTTTCTGCATTAGCTTTACAAATTGCGCAATGGTGCATGCAACATGTAAATAATGTAATATAACGCTGACTCGCCCGTTTAACGTACAAAACATTTTTCTTGAAAAGCAACTTACAACAATCAAACAGTTGTGCATAGCTTAATAATTAGTTGGCTGGAAAGTTTTGTTTCGCTTTGCTAGGGCGTCTTGGCACAAGACGACTTTTCTGCGCTTCGCGGTGCGTTAATTTGTTTCTTTCCGGCCCAGGGAAGGATCCGGTTAGCAACAGTAGCAGCTCAGCATGATGCACTAATAAGCAGTTCTTCATTAACATCGCCGCTGAGACCGCTTTTGTTGTACGTGGATCGTCAAGCTCTGGTCCCAGTGTGTAGCGTACGAGGAGGGGATTTCCATTTCAAGGATTATACCGGCGGCTACCGTACCGGGAGCACAGAGCCCTCACCCGGTGTGCGTGGCGCAGGAGATGGTTGGCAGCGGCGTATCAGATGCAACACACCGAAAACAACGCGGCAAGATGCAGATGTACTCCCTTCCGGCCAACGGTTCACTAACAGACCGAAGTGTTGGTGGAACCCGGGATAAGCCTCGGGTGGATTTGGTTGCTAGCTGACGGTGCTAGCACAACAAAATTACACATTTTTCGGTCCCGTGCCCGCCGTTGTCAGTCGGCAAGGAGGCGGCGGCGTGGGTTGTGTCCTGCAGGCACCAGCAACATCGTGCTCGTGTTGAACGAAAAGAACAACAATATTTTAACATTCTATGTACCGCTCACGGGGAAGCTGAGAACGCTTACCCACATTTAGGACCGACCGCGATGTTGACGGGAACTGGTGCAACTAAAATCACACTAGCTATAAGGAATGTAGTGCAGGGTTTCGTAACGGTTAGCAATTTAGAATGAACTTGCAAGTAAATCAAGGAGTTTTTGAGAATTCTTAGAACAGCTAAAAGATGTTAAGATTTTCGCTTCGTTCGGTGTTGGAATTCATTAGTAGTATTTATGTTTTGATAATATTCGTGTGTTTTGGTAGAATTCAGAAACAATATATGGAAATAGCTGATGTAAGAGCGAGAAATTCTCATGCTGGGTCAAGAGAATATTTGAATAATATAGGTCTAGAAAATGTTGAAATTTTCCTTGCAGGCAGTGATAACTTGAAATTGTTCTAAATCCATTGAGTTCGTTTGTCCAGATTACTTCAAACTTGTGCAATACTGCTAGATTGATACTATACTATAAGATATACTATAAGAACACAAAAAAAAATCGAAATCTATTTGACAATAGGATAGTGTGAAAGTTTCTAAAGCCGTATTTTTATCGGTTGCTGAAAATATTCCCTTTTGTACATATTTAGGAGCTTTTTTAAAATATATTAACCCGTAATTAAATATTTATTACCGTTTCTTGTAAAGTAAGAATTTTTTAAGTAAGAATGCACTTTTGAAAAGATTTGAGTAAATTAGTCACAAAAATAAATAATAAATGTTTATTTGCTAAGTTTTGTTTGTTTGTTAATTAATTAAGATAATGTTTTTAATTTGCGCATTAATTGTTAATTTGATAGACGTGTACGATTGCAATGTACAATATACTTTGAATTGTAATCATTTTTTAAATCAAACACTCTTTGCTCCAAGACCTTTACCGATCGCTGTAATAAAGCATAAATATCTTAAATATATTTTCGTTCTTCTCATCAGACAGGTATTGATGCATGATGTATTACGGAAAATATAATTGATGGACATTCCCTATTTGTAATTGGTTTGCTCTTTCTCCTTTTATATACGGACACTTCTATTTTCTCGTACAAATCAAACCCCGCTGAACTATGCAAAGCTAGGACGCATCAAAACTCGCACGAAGCATAATGAAACCGTTTCCGAGTATATTGTGTTGAGGTGGCAAATGCAGTGGGACATTTCGTTGCTTCATGTGTCGTGTATTGCATGCTTATGCTCGTCCTGCTGGTGATGACACTCGCTCAAAACAAGGAAAAGGTTGCAGCTCGCGACGGGCACCCCGACACCCCGAATCCGTGCGACCTGCTGGATGAAAGACACCCGAGCTGTAGGGAATGTTGTTGTTTTTTTTTGTATTTTACTCGCTTCCCATCCCTGTATCGCAAAAGGAGGACATTGAGGACTGCTTGCTCTACCGCGGTTAGGAAAGTGCTGGGCAGAATTCTAAACGCAGACATTATGACACGATCGTAGCAGTGAGACTATACACTCCCGCGTTGGGTAAAACGTCAACGAACCAGCTTGTCGTGGTGCAAAAAACAACAGTTCCCCGCAGGGTAGCATAAGTGATATTATATTGTCTATATGTTTATTATGCTGTTAGCAGATAATGCTTGACAAAAGTGAAGTGAAATTGAAGATCTTACATGCCGGGTGGGGCACCGTGTTCGGAATCAACCGAACCGGAGCCACGATATGTATATTAACACCGCGCCAGTAGCGTGATAGTAATATGCGCATCCCTGTGGAGTATAATTTTACGGGGATCGCTTTCGCCGGTATGAAACACGACCGGGCAACAGGAGAAAGATAGGTGCCTGGCAGATAAGCAAAAGTGTTACATGTCGCGTGCGGCTCGTTCGTGCTCTCTTTCGCTGCTGCTGTAATGTAGTCGTGTAAAATAATAATGATGCTAAAATGTCCCAAATTTGCTAGAGTTTGGCATCGTTGGAGCGATGTTGTTTAGTGTGGCATCGAGCAAGAAGTTCGTTGTTGGATGATAACAACATGCGGACTCATACCGGTCGCCATGTATACCCCCGTACGCGGTCGGGTTAAAAAGCGAGTTAATGTTACAGTGTACGTGTTGCTAAGGTAAGACGAGAATAATTGTCATGCAGCATCGTTCCAGCTAAAGCGACACCGGGATGTTAAGTGCGCACAAAATAGAGCTTCATGTGGAAATTTTAAGTACAGCAGTAACTCAGCAGCAGGCTACTGCACTTTTGACAGAATTATAAAATGTAAAACAATTGTTTGCGTATTGCACAAAAAAGAGAAAAACATCACTTAAGGTTGTATTATGCTGACAATCATTGTTATATGATTTCCATTTGCCACACACATGCTCACGAGTACAATGATCTGTTAAAACATGCTTTCCTACATAAAATTAGCACGTTCTGTGTTTGTTTGGCACAAGATTAGTTAAAGCTTATCGATAAGCGTAGTTTAGTTTTCCATTTCCCCCCGAAACAACCCAATGCAATAACACGCGTGGTAGCCCAGGCCGGCTTACCCACTGCGGGGAAACTTCCGGTCTGTGGTACCGGAGCGGATGAAATGTGTGGAATGAGATTCTTGAAGAATCTCCAAATCCGTGTCTTAATCTGGTTCGGAAACGGTTAAGCACAGCACGGTCACGGAACGCTCGATACACCGATGTTTTGAGGGAAGCATTGAATCAGAACCACAAAACCGCATCATTATTGTTGCGGTCGGAAACGGTGGCGCAAACCTTAAACATTATCAACTGGCGAAATCTCTAATCAAACAATTCACAGTGCCAGCACCAGGCATTCCACCTTCTTCGCACCACCTCCCCCCATGCCCCCGGGGGACATTATCCGTGGTAGGATAGCTTTTTAATGTTTCGCTCGCCATGTCGGGGAGCTCTCGGTTGGGGGCTGATGGGGGCCCAGTTTCGCGGAAACATCACAAGCAAGCATTCCACCGGGAGAGCGGCATTTTGTGTCTTTGTCCAAAATGGCACCGGGAGCGATTCTTGCACACGGCCGGGATTGGAAGCAGATTGTGTCCTTTGCAGTGATCGCTGGCAACTTTTGGCCATATGGCATTGCGTTCGAATGCAGCTGGAGGCAGTGGCACCGCATATGCTGCCAAGTTGATCGTATGCGATTCAATTAAACGAACCTACGTGATACAAAAGTTGAACCATTTGGCTGGTGATGATAGTGACGCGGCGGCGGCGGCGATGGTGGTTTGCGGCATTGGATCCCGGCTTCTTGGCCGGGGCCGGGTCTACCCGAGACAAGACAAATTGTACGAGAGCTAATCTCGAAACAATTAACTTCATTAAAGGAACAAAAGCCGCTAGAAATAATTGAAAATATAATATGATCCAAACTGATTCCGATTGCTTTTGCTGCTCGCCAAACGTAGGAAGACACTGCATTCGACGGGAAATTATAAACCGGCCATGGTACGATACGCAAACCACCACACGAGAACGGTGTATTGGGACGGAATTGAACTGCTGAAAAGACGGATTATCACATCTCGCCCAAGCTGTGGTGGATGGCCGATGGCCGTTTTTGGGGGAAGTTCAACGATTCCGTAGCTAATAGTGCCCGTAGGGTTTAATTATGTCCACCTCTTGTCCCAACGGAGTGTGTGTGTGTGTGTGTGCAAACGGCATGGTTCCTTGTGCGGGATCAAAAGTTCACGGTCAGTGCGTCTGTATCTGCATTTGGAGGACGACCGATTGATCTGACTGGCAGTCCGATGAAAGGTTCAATAAGTCAAGGCAACAACTAGCAAAAATCAAGCCAGGCCAATTAATGCACGAAACACGTTGAAAGTGTAAGGTTCAACATTGCAGATGAACGTTTATAGTGTTGCATAATTGATGGCCGCAAATCGATAGTGCTACTATACTATCGTGTCTTAAATTAAAATCATAGTTTGAAATTGGTGAACAAGTGCTTGCGATTTTTCTATGTTTTTTTTTCATCGATTGTCCAAAAATAAGCTAAACAAAAAGGATGTAATAAATATAAACAAAACACAAAAGAATAATTAAAAGAATGATGCGTATTCGGCGAAAAGATCCCAGAATATTACAGTGTTTCGTTTTATCGTTATTTTTCAAATGTTTCTCAATTATTTCCGTACGAATAATCTGAACGATTGCGCATCGCTTGAGGGATAAATTGAACAAATTTATGTCCGTCATTTGTTATCAGAAACGTACCAATTTTTTTGTTTACGCATACTCCAAATGACGCACCAAACTATAAGGTTTTGTAGACCGGTAGAAGCGAACCAAAAAAAAAACACGAACATGTTGTATCGCTTTTTGTCATTGCCATCATTTGCAGCCGATTTTCAATCAGATAGATTTTCAATTTGTTCAGATTAAATTTGTACCAATTAAACGGGTGATTTGGCAGCCCGGTGCAATGTTTTTATATCATTTTCCAACGAAGGTACGGAGCGCCATCGGGCCGTTTTTCTCCACCAAAACGTGCACTTTTTCTGGCGTGTCATACTGTCAGAAGTTTATTTCATTTTCGCATGAACGATCGTACGATTCATTGGCGATGATGGCACCCAACGGTGCATAGTCGGTGTGCGCGCGAGCCGAGCGAGTGTAAACAGATTTAACGGGTGCAAAATAGTAACATATTTCCTGGTATATGGGTTTTTTTTTCTCTGAGGTCCCGCCGGGGTACTGTTGCACAGTCGTTCAGTGCAGCTCATTCGTTACCGAAAGTTTATCCTTTTACTAGCGGACACTCTTCGGGCGCGAGTGTACGCATTCCGGTGCACACGACGCTGGTGGAAATTGAAATTAATGCATTTGCCCGGGTAAGTGCAAATAGTGACGGGCGCGCATATTGACGCCCTAATCAAAGCCCGCTTTCGCTTACTAAATAGAAACGATTGTGTTTGTTTGCATAGCTTGATTGGTATGTGGTTGTGCAAGCTTTTCGTAAGATTTATGAGGTGAGGGCGATGAATTGATTGTTTGTGTTTGCGGATGGACTTTCGTTAGTGATTATAGATTATATTCTCGCTGTATATTTCTTTTACGTAATATAGTCACTCCCGATTGGTGCGTAGAATGTTGGAAGTTGTTAATATTAAATTCTTAAAGATGTAAATCCTAATTGCTGGGTCGATCGATTATATGCAATGTTAAAGAATCACAGAGATCCTGTCAGTCACTATCTGACCTCCATAGAGTACAGACGTAAAAATCGAAGCTTAGTAAGTGCGTACACAGATAGTGAATACATACAACATCGAGCGTACCCAAGATGGGTCAACGCTCCAAAAAGACCACGAAGCGGCCGTTCCCCATGGCAACGGGAAGCAAACCAAAACGCAGAATTGTGCCTAACCTAGTGCAAGCGTGTGCAGCTAACCCATTCGCACCTTTGCTATCGATAGCGGACAACGAGATCGATATCACGCATACAGCTCCCAAACCGTCCGGCAATGTTAAGCCGGAGCACGCACCACCACCAATAACGGTCGCCAGTTCTAACGTTCTGGACATCCACAAAAAGGTTATGGCATCTGGAGTCATGCGTTACACGACAGCAGCTACGTTCAAAGGCATTGTAGTCCGCACTACAACCACAGCAGATTTTAAGGCTGTTTGTCAGCAGCTGAAATCTACGAACACAGAGTTCCACTCCTACCAATTGCACGAGGATAAAACGACCAAAATCGTTTTAAATGGATTAACCGATATGCCCACGGCTGAACTACAAGAACTTCTACAACAGGAGAAAATCAATCCAGTGGCAATAAAAAAATTGCCTATCAAACAGAAACGGTTTGATCAGCAGGCGGTGTACCTACTACACTTCACCAAAGGTACAATCGACATAAATGTACTTAAAACAATCAAAGACCTTAACCATCAAATGGTCACATGGCGCTATTTCTCCGGGCAGCCTGGCCCAATGCAATGCAAAAATTGCCAACGGTTTGGACACGGTGCAGAAAATTGTTTTAGAGCACCAGTTTGTATAAAATGTTCCTTGGGGCACGAGTCTTCAGCGTGCCCATTAACTGCATCGGCAGGTGAGGAAAAGATCCCGACGCACAAATTGAAATGTGCAAACTGAGACGGAAATCATACGGCCAACTATAGCGGTTGTCCTAAACGATTAGTGAAGACAAAACCAAAAAGTCAAAACGGACAAATGTTCTCAGCACAGCAAAGCCAGGTACATTTATCTAGCAGTGATTTCCCCCCACTTCCCCCCCGTTACCAAAACTCCTTCCCAAATGCGCCCACTATTCCATCCCGAGTGAACGGTCAGTCAAACCGATCATTTGCAGACGTTACTAATACTAATGAACTTTTTAACACGGAAGAACTAGTGCAAATCATATCTGACACATTCCACAGTCTTCGTGGATGTAAAAGTAAAGAGGACCAAATCAAGGTAGTCTTTACAATTGTTCAAAAATATTGCTACACGTAAATGGTGCAATTAAATAATATCAAAGTCGCCTACTGGAATGCAAATAGCATTACCAATAAAAAAATAGAATTAGCCAGATTTCTAAACCTTCATTCTATTGACGTTGCCGCAGTGACAGAAACTTTCCTCAAAAGTGATCAAAGCTTCAATATTGCAAACTATTTCTCATACCGTCTTGACAGAACATCTGGTCCGAAAGGTGGTATTTTAATACTAATTAAAAAAAATCTCAAACATTCATTACTACCATCATTTAACCTCAAAACCGTAGAGGCTATTGGAATCAAAATTCACACCAGTCGGTCCCCAATTTCATTTGTGGCAGCGTATCATCCAGGTGCAAATAAAAATATGTCTAAATTCAGAGCCGATATAAAAACCTTAACCAACCTTAAGCACAAATTCTTCATATGTGGAGACTTTAATGCTCGTCATAGACTGTGGAATTGCGCTTCTAATAACCAAGCAGGAAAAATCCTATTTGATCAATTGCAAATAGGTCAATTTTCTATAAACCATCCTGATTCACCAACCTATATTCCATCTAATCCCAACAATAATCCCTCCACATTAGATCTGATCCTTACAAATAACCAAGACTTCTCCCAACCAAAGACTAAGACCGATCTAACCTCAGATCATCTACCAGTCTTGTTTACCATCAACGACACGCACTTGACTAAAATTCCGAAAAAACAAATCTTTGACTACAAAAATGCAAACTGGCCTCTGTTCAGATCTCAACTTAAAAACAGTATAAATCACAATGGAATTGACTTTAATCTGATCATACATCCATCTACAATTGATACCATGATAAACACACTAACAGCTAATTTAACACAAGCTCATGATATAGCCGTTCCTCGTTCCACTCCGGGTGATTATAATATTTTCATACCGCAATCAATTATTTCCTTAATTAAACAAAGAAATATATGTAAAAAGGTTTGATGGGATATGTGTTTATTGAAATTAAACGCTCTGTTCTGTTCACCTCTCTGTTTGCTACTGCGTCATATTCTTCCTGCGCTGGCTTATATAGCGCTGTTTCCAGGGCTGTCAAACCTCTTTCCCACACGGCCTTTCCTGACAGTCATCCGCCCCGGATGTTCCATGGTTTCAACATATCGGCCGCACTAATAGTTTGTCGTGGACCTTCATCTTCGTCACATAATTTTCGCACCTCGTATCTTCCATGTGGCATGACCTTCGCTACCTCATAAGGGCCATAGAATTTGGGCTTGAACTTTTTACCTGTGACAAATTGCGTAACCGGTACAGCAACTATATCCCCTATACGATAAATGCGTGTGGGTTGCCTACGCAGGTTATAATATTTCCTATTTTCTTCCTGCATCCTTTCAATATTATTTCTTGCGCATTTTCGCCAATCATTCCGTGTTTCCTCAAAGTCTTTTTGCAATTCTTCGTTTATCAACGTAGTCAAACCTATATCCTGCTTGGTGCGCATCTTTACTCCTACCATCAGTTCGAAAGGCGTCGTTTGTATCGCCCTTTGCCAACTATTGTTGATAACTATTTGCACATCCGTCACAAACTTGAACCAATCCTCGGGATTTTTTATCGAAAGCTTCGTAAGTATGGGTATTATTACACGATGAATACGCTCAATCTGGCCATTACCCCTTGGAACCCCTGTGGCAATCCGATGTGTCTCTACTCCACGATCTTCACAGTACTTCTGAAACGCTCCTGATGTGAAAGCTGCTCCTCGATCAGAAATAATACGTCTAGGATCTCCAAATACACCTGCCACTACTTCCAACTTCTTAATTGTCTCCTGAGCCGATGTAGTTTTTGTCGGAAACATCCAAACAAACTTGGTAAATGCATCAATAATTGTCAAAATGTAGTTATACGACTTTCGAGTAGAAGGCATGGGCCCTAAATGGTCTAAATGAAACGTATCTAATGGAACATCGCCTTTAGGAATTGGTTGCAAGTGGCCCTCTGCCTTGCCTCGCTTCTTTTCACTCAGTATGCACTCGATACAAGTACTAATGCATTCTCTTATCTTTTCCTCAGCACTTGGAATAAAGTATTCGTCTGTCAAACGCTCTATTGTTTTCTTAACTCCAAAATGCCCTTGTTCATGCGCCCTCTTAATTATTTCAATTTCCATGGATCGTGGTACATAAATCTTTTTGCGTCCATCGACTTCTTTATACAACATTCCATTAACAAATCTGAAATTATCGCAATGTCCTTCTCGCTCAATCTTGTTCACAATCTCTGAACACTTTTCATCTTCCTTTTGAGCCTTAATCATCCTTTTGCAAATCACAATCGAAACCTTCAGCACATTTGCTCTCGACAATGCATCTACATGTTGCATTCTCTCAGCGGAACGGTGTTCTACATTGAAATCAAATTCAGCTAATGATACAAGCCATCTGCTTACTCTTGCATTAATAATGGTCTTATTAAGTGCTTGTTTAAACGCTACGCAATCGGTTATAACGGTAAACTTTTCACCTAGTATATAGCATCTGAATTTCTTCAATGATTCAACAACAGCCAATCCCTCTAACTCAAAAGAATGATAATTCCTTTCTGCCGCATTAGTTAACCGACTATAATAGTAACACGGATGAATCTTCCCGTCATCGTCATACTGCATCAAGATTCCTGCTAACGCGTCTTTACTGGCATCCGTATGCACTTCGGTTCTATGACCTATCTTAAAAATGCGCAACACTGGATACTCTGTTAGCATCCTCTTCACTTTTTCAAACGCTTCCATTGCATCGGAGTTGAAGTTAAACTCTACTCCTTTCTTTAACAGCACGGACAACGGCTTCATCATTTTCGCAAAATCTGGGATAAACTTGCGGAAATAGTTGGCTAAACCATAAAACCGCTGAAGCTGCTTCATATTCGCCGGAACAGGAAAACTTCTCACTTTTTCCACCTTCTGTGATGCTGGTTCAATGCGCCCTTCGTAGATCTGGTAGCCCAAATACTCGACACGTCGTTGAAGAAACACACATTTCTTCCAATTGAATTCCAGGCCCGCGCTCTGCGCTACATCCAGCACACATTTCAACGCCGCTAATCCACGTTCCTCGTCTTGCGATGGGATGATAATATCATCAACAAACGCCAACATCACTCCTTCGCTTATCAAATTCCGGAACACCGAACTGATAAATCGACCGAACGCACTTCCACTCGTACAAAGCCCAAAAGGTGCACGCATGAACTCGTACTGCCCATCTGGTGTTACGAAGGCTGTGTACATCCTGGACTCTTCTTTCACCGGCACATGAAAGTATGAGTTCTTTAGATCTAACGTGGTGTAAACTCTGGCATCGGCAAGCTGATCAATCTGGTCCTCTACGTTCGGCATAGGGTAGGGATCACGGACCATTCTTTTATTGATTTCACGATAGTCGACGCATACCCGGTGAGATCCGTCCTTTTTGGGTACCACTACTAGAGCACTCGCGTATGGACTATCAGAAAGCCGAATAATATCGTCTCGAAGCCATTGTTCGATCTGTTCACGAACCACCTTTCTTTCTAAAGGAGCCAATCTACGCGGATTTGCTCGAACCACACTTTTGTCATGCATTGTAATGTTCAACTCACAATTGGAGGCACATCTTTCCTTAGGTGAATAGTTGTTTACTATTTCGGTTACCTTTTGCCGCCACTCACATGGAACATTTACTTCGTCATTTTCATACGAAATTCGATAAATCCATGCTGGATCCTCGATTGTCTTTTCGTCGTTATTTGTCGCACTCCTTTGTCCGTTATTTCCTGTCTTACACTGTATCTTCACGCCCATATTCGTGATCGCAAAATCCACATTTCTTAAAAAGTTCATTCCCAATAACACGGGAACCTCGAGTGCCGTCTCAGGAACAATGTCAAATTTGATTTCAAATTTCTCTTCACCAATGATAGCAAACAAAATAGATTGCCCCGAAGTGTTTGTTACCTTTCCACCCATACCACTGAGCCGCTGTGTCGTTGCGCTCCACTTCTGCAAACTTCTCGGAATTGTTTTGTGCACGTCTGCTCGCAATAGCGTCACTTCGCTCCCAGTGTCCACAATCGCATTGTGCGACTGGTCCGCAATCTTTACCGGAACATTTGGAAGGGTGTGCACCAACAATACCTTTTGTTCTTCCTTTTTGCATTCGGACGACACATGACCAAACTTACCACACTTGAAACATTTTTTTCCATTGTTTTTATGAGCACAATCCAAACTACGGTGACCGTTTTCTCCGCAATTGTAACATCGAACCTTCGTGCTTCCTACCTTCTGTTTTGTGTTCTCATTCTGAGAAACACCGGACTTTTTTCGAACGTCCTTCTCCTTCGCACGCTCCTTAAGTTCGATTTTGATTTTTAGATCTCTAATTGTACGCGCTTCGTACAGTGCCGCTCTCTGCACTTCGTCATCTGTTAGGCCGTCTACAATGTACTCACAAATCGTTTCTTCATCTAAATCGATTTGCTTTCCAAGGCGCTGCATGTTGTAAACGAAATCAAGCGCCTTCTCATCTTTCGCTCGTCGACGCGTGGCTAACTGGCGATGCACATCGGATGGACGCGCCTTTTTTCCGAATTCTGCTAACAATGACTTCTTCAACGTTGGAAACGACGTCACGTTGGTTATCGTTGATAAAAAGTTCCGAGCAGTGCCTGCCAATTTCTTACGACACATGATGAATTTTTGGTCGTCAGACCATCTTGCCATCTTCGCGACCGCTTCAAATTCATCCAGCCATACCGTAAAATCGATCGTGTCATCTGATCCGTACGTCGAAATACTTTCGTCTACGTCCTTAAACGAATAAGGATGTTGCTTAACATGCGTATGCTGATCTACGTCCACAGTCTCAACTGTCACTGCCCTATTGGACATCACTTCGACATCGTGGTACTCATCCATCGTCGATGCGTCCAAGACAGGATGCTGACTTTCGTACTCCACAAGCTGTTTCGCCATTTCCTCCTTGGTTCCAGTCGCGGCCAATCCTCTATTTTCACACTGCTTCTGGAGTCCAGTGCGCGTGAAATCCTGTATGAGGGTCAGCACTTTTTCTTCCATGTTGTGTGTACGCCTTTGTTCACACTCACACTAAATTATGTTACACAGCGCACCGTCTTGCGCCTATTCGATCGTTTGTGCAAAGCGCACCACCTCGCGCACTTTTCACAGTTCCGTCGCCCTTATCGAAGCACGTCGTCCTTATCGAAGCACGTCGTCTTATGTACTCGATAACTTGTGCAAAGCGCACCGCCTCGCGCACTTTTCACAATTGCTTCTTTTTCACGTTTGTCCTTCCAAAAGCATGCCGTCATGCGCACTTTTTTTTAGACCACACGTTCGTCGTATACGTTTAACTTCCCGTTTAACACATTCCCGGACGAGCCCCCATGTAAAAAGGTTTGATGGGATATGTGTTTATTGAAATTAAACGCTCTGTTCTGTTCACCTCTCTGTTTGCTACTGCGTCATATTCTTCCTGCGCTGGCTTATATAGCGCTGTTTCCAGGGCTGTCAAACCTCTTTCCCACATATATACAGGAAAAAATGGCAAAGGCACAGACTAAATAACAATTATAAAAACACCTACTATTCCCTGAAGCGAGAAATTGAAGCCAGACTGTGTTTACTGAGAAATTCCGCATGGTCTAAAAATCTTGAGTCTATTAACCCTCAACACAACAACAACAGTAAGTTATGGAAGTTCGTGAAAATAATAAAAAAACAACCCAAAAGTATTCCAGTTCTGAAACATAATAACAACATGCTTTTGACCCCTAAAGAAAAAAGCGAAGCAATTAAAACACATTTTCAAGAAGCGCACAACACCACATCAAATAGTACAAGTCCTATAGAAAATAAAATAAACTCAACTGTTTTAAAGTTTTTCCAATCTAACCTCACTCCGAGAATAATTCCCACCGATTTAATTAAACCTAAAGACATAATAAAAATTATAAAGTCAACTAAAAACAAATCCTCTTCAGGACCAGATAATATAAATTACAGAACCATAAAGCAGCTTCCACGAACCGTTATTGTCTACATCTCCATAATTTTCAACGCATGTTTGAAACTAGGATATTTTCCAAAAAACTGGAAACACGCTAAGGTTGTACCCATTCCAAAATCTGGTAAAGATTTGAGTCAAGCTTGCAACTATAGACCTATTAGCCTGCTAAATTGCCTCAGCAAAATATTTGAAAAAATAATTGCGTTGAGACTAAGAACACACTCAGAAATGCATAAAATCATTCCAAATTCACAGTTTGGTTTCCAACCCGGTCTCTCCACAACACACCAACTACACCGACTCAAAAACGATATAACACACAATCGAGATTCCAAAAAATCAACTGGGTTAATACTACTAGACATGGAAAAAGCCTTTGACACCATTTGGCACGACGCTTTAACCTACAAATTAATTAAACACGGATATCCAAACTATATAGTCCATTTAATTAAAAGTTTCCTAACAAATAGAACTAATGCCGTACACATCACTAACTCCATATCCAATAATTACACACCTATGGCTGGTGTACCACAGGGGAGTGTACTTTCTCCCTTACTATTCAACATTTTCACATCTGACATACCCAAAATGACAAAATGTACACAATATCAGTATGCAGATGACTTAGCAATCGGCACTTGTAGCAAAATATCGAAAACAATAGTTAACTCATTAAATAATTCCTTACTTATCTACCAGAAATATTGCAACAAATGGAAATTAAAAATCAACCCAAACAAGTCTGAAGCAATATTTTTCACTCGTTGTACTAGTAATCGTAAATTACCCAATAAAAATCTTCAATTAAATGGAATAAACATACCCTGGCGCACCGAAGTCAAGTACTTAGGTATGACCATAGACAAAAGACTCACCTTCAAGCCACATATTGAAAACCTTATAATAAGATGCGAAAAACTATACCGAAGCCTCTACTGTTTTTTAAATAGAAATTCAAAATTAAACCTAAAAAATAAACTTCTTTTATATACTTCCCTAATCCGACCCGTAATAACCTATGGATCACCAGTTTGGAGCTCGTGTGCTAAATCTCACAAAATAAAAGTGCAAAGAATCCAAAATAAATTCTTAAAAGCATTTTTAAACCACCCACCCTGGAGTAGAACTACTCAGATACATAAAATTTGTAATATTGAAGTCCTTGAAACATTTATATTGAAATTGAACTCCAAATACATTTCAAAAACTAATAACAACCCAAAAACCACATTTTTGACATCCTCAACCCATATGTTCTTCTGATATTACTAATTCTCCAACATTCTCCCACCCTACCCACAAACTTCTATCATATCCCAAAGCCCACCTTTATCACTGTATAGATTATTAAGATTAGGTCTAGGTTTCAATCTTTTTTATTTCTCTTCTTTCTTTGTAAGCTATTGTCTTTCTAAAAATAATAATATATATAATTTTTTTTTCTTGTCCTGAGGTGGGTTTTGCAATATTTTCCCACCCGAATTCCAGTCTCCTCTAAAGGAAAACATAAAATCTGTTCAGCAAAACTTAGTAGAATACAAAATTCCAATATAATGAGGAAAGCGTTGGCGAACCCATTGTAAACTTATCAACTAATTTCAATGTATACTGAAATCTCTATTCAATAAAGAAAACTACTACTACTACTACTACTACTACAGAGATCCTGTGTCAGCAGCCTCATCTTCTTATTGCACTTTTAACCTAATTGGTCATGTAGGCTAACACACGGATACTAAACACGGCAGTTCCGGGAAAGATCGATGGCTACAGCATGAACAGCGGCTACACAATACAATTATGCCCTGCATGAGCTTCTTTCTTAACGTTCTAGTGTGTATTAATGTTGGTACAGTGAGGACTTGCAAGTCGGAAGTAACTAGAATAACTAGAAAAAAGAAAAACATATCAAATTGATGATGATGATGCTTATGATGATGCCACCTTCTACCCTAAAAACAACCTTGAGCTAAAAGGAAGTATCTGAAAATAATATTATGTTCTACGATCAAGGGGTGTCATCGAAATACGCAACATATTATTTCCATTTCCATTTTTTGACGTTTTCATTACTAAATTGTAAATAAAAAGAAAGCAATCAGCAACCAATAGTTCATCAGGAACAATAATAGCGAGAATTAGATAGAACGTTAAACGAATTAATATTGTTACACGCCGACCAAATAGTAATGTCGTTTTGATGACACAGTACTACGCAATTTATAAAATAAATCTATAAATGGAGCAGCAGTAGAAATTGAGATGGCGTTGAGTCGTTCATCATGTACGTCAAGATACACGATGATCAGTCCACTTCTTTATAATAGAGCTGTCAGATTCGGCTGTCTCGCGGATTAAAAAAGGTTTTTTACTTGCTGCTACTTAGTAGTACACAGGAAATCTGTCCACATATTGGAATCTGCATCATTCCAATAATTAGATGCATATAGTATATTGTATTGTAGTTGTATTCTACGATTCAGAATGCAGTGGTGCCTCGTTAAACGAATGTCCTGAGGTACGAGTAATGTATGAAACGATATTTTGTTTTGAGGCCTTTTTGTGGCCTGATACTGTAGCTGTAAAAACCCTGGAGGGATTGGAAAGCGTATTTCCTGTGATAGGGGAGATTGTTTATTTGGGAATCTGGAAGTTGATGAGACAGATCGAACTCTTCGAGGAACAATCTCAGGAGCAGGCAACTGAGGAGTTTCACGGCCTATATTAACAGCAGCAGCAAATCGTTTTGAAGAGGAGACCAGATTCAGAGATGACCAGAGAAAAGAGTTGCATGAGGTTACTTTGCTCTCGAGGTTTAAAAGAGTTTTTGAGAATCTGCGTGAAAGTTGTGAAGATCAAAATCAACCCATAAATTTGGGAACTGATCGTGACACATAAAAGTTGAACGAAACTTGCCTAAATCAATTCCGCTTTATGCTCAGGGAAATTCCAAAGGAAAGAAACAAACCTCGTCGGACAATCAAATTTCTTGAGAGAGAATGAATTAAGCTCTTAACTCATCAAACCACTGTGTTATTCTGTAGCGGTTAAACTCGAACAATATGTTCATACCATATATGTAAACGCAACAAGCGAAATGTTCAGCAAGTAAAAAAAAAGTTGACAGAAGAATAGAGGGAAAAAAGCGCTATAGCGAGTCCCCGCACAGTGAAAACGCGGAAGGCGAGTTCTAGTTATCGGTATAGAATTTATTTACTGCGTAAGGAATACAAGTTGTTTCGCATCAATCCTATTGAATGTTAGACGCGTCCCTCATGGCTAGGAATACATATTCTTCTGGTTTTCCACTCGATTTGCTGTATTTAACAGGTGGGCTGATAATAGTTTGGCCTATGACAGTAAAACACTTTTTTTTTGGCCAAGTTAATTTTTTTTAACATAACATACATCCATTCAAGGGTGATACACCAATTATAGCGGTCTTTCAATTTTTCGATACCTTTCTTGTAGTAGTCAAGATTTGCCCCTTGCCTCAAAAAAGTCTTTTGTTTCGGCGATCACCTCTTCATCCGACGAAATTTTTTTTTTCCAGCGAGCATCCTTTTGCAATCTGAGAAATGGAAATAGTCACTGGGAGTCATATCTGGGGAATATGATGGGTGGGGAAGCAATTCTTAGTCTAATTCATGAATTTTTGCCATTGTTTTCACTGATTTGTGGCACGGTGCGTTGTCTTGACGAAACAAAACTTTTTTTTTCTTCAAATGTGGGCGTTTTTTGGCGATTTCGTCCTTCAAACGCTCCAAAAATTTGATGTAATAGTCGCTGTTAATGGTTTTTCCTTTCTCGAGATAGCCGATGAAGAATATTCCTTGCGAATCCCAAAAACCTGACGCCATAACCTTGGCAGCTGATTGTTGCGTTTTCCCCGCTTTGGAGCAGGTTCATTGCGTCCAGTTCACTCGGATGACTCTCTATTGGACTTTGGAGTGAAGTGGAGAGGCCAAGACTCATCCATAGTATCATATTGATGCAAAAATTCGGATTTATTTTGCTCAAACAGCTCCAAACATTGCTCCGAATCATCAACTTGTTGTTGTTTTTGTTCAATGTGAGCTCGCGTGGCAGTCAGAGCTATCTTATATCCAAATACCCGTGAACGATATGTCCAACACGTTCCTTAGACATCTTTAGGGTGTCAGCTATCTCGATCAACTTCTCATTATGGATGCTCTCAATAATTTTGTGATTTCTTTTAATGTTTTCGCCTGTAACCACCTCTTTTGGGCTTCCATTGTGTTCACCGTCCTCAGTGCTCATTTCACCACGTTTAAATTAAAAAAAAACCACGTTAAAATTTTTTATCATGCCAATTTTTGGCTTCTACTGTATTTTTACCTTTCAAAAATCGATACTATATCATCAAGCGAAATTCCTTCTTTTCCATGATTACTCAAAACACAAAAGTTGCGTCACACAAAATGCTCTAGCCTACTAGATTATTGTCCAAGTGCTGTCAAATTTGGACAGAATTCGTTTGAAGGTTGGTACAAACGAAATATGATATGGATATAAATCTTCTAGCGCAATATATGTGTTAGGCCAAACAATGATCAGCCCACCTGTTATTATTGCCAATAAGCTATATTTCATAATAATTTGGATCATGTTAATTAGATTAATCTAATTAGAATTAGATCTAATTAGATTAGATAGATAACAGATCACATCATAATAAAAACAAAGATCACATCATATATTAGATGATTGACTGGTTATGATCTGCCTTTATAAAAAAAATGTCCAGTGTTCATTTTTTTCATAACGGTTGAAGAAAACCAGTCCAGTGAGTGATGAAGAACTATTGTTTCATATAGAATCAGGCAAGAAGATGCATTCCAGCATTTGTAGCTAATTTGTACTACCAAGTGGAAGTTTCACTAAGAACGTGCATGCGGTAGCAATGAGTATGAGTCACTAGTATTTTAAAAAGGCCATATCAACAATGCGTCGTCTCAACAACTGCATTGCACCTCCCATCCCACCCAATCGCGTCTATCGCGTGTCTTGAGCTGTTGTGCTGACTGCTTCTACCATTCCGTTCCAGCCAAGTGCAGGTCGCGCAGCCCGTACGGGTCAGGATGAGAATAATGTCAAATCAAAACTTTATTTATGATTCGGTTATATTGTGCATGCACTATGGCTTGAGTTTTCCTTTCTTTATCCTCCAGATGCGCACGACGAGGCGAGGGAATAGTGTCTCTTCTTCTCCGTGAACAACGAGCACTGGGTTGCATTTCCCTTTTCGGTTATCAAATGCGCATTTTGGTTGTTGTTACGAGATACAATTTTCCTGTTTATAGCACACAACCACAACACACCCACACGCAAAACGCGTGTGATACAGGTAGATTGCGGGGTTTGTCATTTTTTGTTTGTTTTGCTTTCTTTTTTGGCATCGGTGGGATTTGTCATGAATCGAAAACTCTTGCTTGTTGTTATCGTTCAGCCACACACCGACGAGGTGCGAAAGCTTTCTGAAAACGCTTTTCACACCGGCCTGGATAAGAGCGCTATGCATAGCTCGGTGCTATATAAAGTGCTTCAGCAAAATCAGAGCTGCATAACAATAAGTTTTCATTATGCGAAACCTATACGGTTTTTCGTCCGTGCCCTTTTTGCGCTCTCGCGCATTCCCTATCACCCATTTCTTTTTTTGTGTAAAACATTGACGCTCGCCAAGTTTTGCATTTTGTTTTCATTCATTTGCAACATCTGACTCGCAGCAAACAACACCCTGTGCTCTCAGCGACGGCGGGTGGCGGGCCATCCAGCCTTCCCAAATGGCCAAAGTGTCATTTCGCTATCTTGGTTCCATTAAAAGCCTCCAATGTGACAGTCATTGCTCGAGCGTGCGAGTCATCTAGCCGACGCTGGTGTTTGCAGTTTTCAGACAGAGAAATTTGTACACCACAATCATAGGAAATTGCATTCAATAGCAAAATTATTATGTGCTCCCAGCATCGTTTGACACCTTCATCGAGCGTATAGTGCGGGAATGGTGAACCGTTTTATGGTGAGCTGCAGTACACTCGGGGTCACATTGGTAGCAGCACGGTTATGCAAAGGCTTGATGATTCGTGCAGATCTTTCACGAGCTAAAGTAATTATCCATGTTTATTTTGTTATTTTGTGGTATTTGAAAACGAGGGGAAAATTTACTTAATATCGAAGTCCAATAACTTAATGTGACATGAATTTGTCACCTAAAAAGCTCCAGTAAGATGCGATGAAATTGCACACGCGTGTGAAATCCATTCCCGAATTCGACGCCATCATGATGTTCCCAAGCACCTCTCCAACAACTCGGCAGTGGCGCGGCAGTTCCGCATAGTCAACGCCAAATCAACAGCCCAGCCCACCCTGACCAAAAGCTGTCACCGGAAAGCAGTGTTCCCATTCCGTTCCCATCCATTCTTTCCACCGTGCGTCTACCGACGGAATGTGTCGCTGGTGCATTTGGGGACTGATTTTGGAGCCGTTTTTCCTAGAACAATGAAATGCATTTCCCCCGCAATAAAAAAGGCGACGAAGAATATCAAATATTGTCAACTTTATTGAAGGTTTTATGGTGTGTGCATAATGCGACTTCACTTGGCGCAGCGTCGAACATCGTCACGTCATCAGCATCATGAGGGAAGTCGTCGTAGACACCGGCCGGCCGGTTGGCTGAATGAGGCTGCACCACTAACTGGGCACACACTACTAAACGCCAGCGCACTAGGTCTAGGTTCGTATACTGCACGCCCGCGGCCAGACCCTGCTGGTGCGCATTGTTTGCGGAAGGTTAATCAGATGTGCAAAGGATGTGCCCGTGTTCCAGCAAGGGGAGCCAGCCAATATCAATATGCGCGACAATGCGGACAATGCTCTCCGCTCCGGGAAAGGGCTTGTGGGGAAATTATAATATATAATTTCACTGACCCGCTTTTCGAACCCGTCATCGAACGTGAAGGAAAATCGAAAGCCGGTGGCAATATATTTCTAGGGATTGGACTAGCACCTTCCCACAAAACGGGCTGCGACGTGCTGTGGTGTGCTTGTATTTCATTCGGTGGTTTAATTCATTCTTAAAATCAAATCCAACCGGTAACGACAACCTGCTCTCTCAAGTTGTGGGAAGCATCGATCGTTTTGTTTTTCGTTCCTGATTCGGCGGTTCTGTCGGCAGGAAGGATATTTGACCATGATTATAGTGAATACCTGGATGTCCTGCAACGCCGTAGAGCACCGCCAGTATTAGTCGGTTGAAATCGGTGTTGAGGTTTAATTAAAATCATAAATTCAGTTGACAATAAAGTTGCTTGCGTTATCTACCTGCACCACCGTGACTTTTGTTGCTGTGCTAGCGGTTGGTAATACACGACATCGATTGGCCGCTGGTTGGTCAGATGCGGTGTCGCTTGGATCGTCAAACGATGGCAATTAAACTAATCCTTATTTCAAAGTTAAACATTGCGTAATTTCATTGCGATTCATTGCCATTCATTGCGTGGCATTAAAAGCAATTCAACACTGTATCATTCAATGTGGGAAATGTTAGTAAAAGGAAAGCTTAAAACATTACCTTTTCAGACAAGGTCTTAGTGTAGGCCAATTGATGGTTGAATTTCGTTCTATAAATCATCCTCTCAGTCCTGTTTTTTTTATTGAGTGACGCTGTAAGAGCAGTACAACAAACATCATTCTTAGGGCAAACGCGCAACAAAGTAAAAATAAATGATTTTAAAGTGGACTATCAACCGCCTTGCGTAACATAGTAGCAGACAGCGGACAAATGCTCGACAGGCGTAAATTAAGTTAAAATGTTTACCAAATTAGTGCAAAATGCAGCAGCAGCAGCAGCAGCAGCAAGGGCCGACCGGATGCAATTATCGTGCAGATCCGTTTGTGTTTGCATTGCTTGGCCCTTTTTTCTGTGTTTGTTTGTCCACTTGAGCATATTTCATCGCCTTGCGTTTTCTCACGCAGCAGGAGCAGCAGTGTGTGCAAGGGCTTTTCCGACGGGACGCGGGCCCGGGCTGCGCACTTGGTGTACAGCAAAGTACTAGAACTTTTCCAGACGATGGAAATGACAGTGTCGCTCCCTCGAGTGACCGGAATTAGCCATTTGGGCATTGGTGGAGGGCGCTAGCTGGCCGACGCGGAAGATCCTGGGGGGAAAAAAAACTCCCCGTTTTGCAGAGCAGCAGCAAATGCTCGGAAACTGAGACACATAAAACAAACGTGAAAGCTTTTTAAGTAATTAACTTTTTACTCACGGCACTCGGTGTTGCAACATAAGCTGCTGGCGTGTTCAGCTGATCGCTGAAATGATACTAATATTATTAAGATGATATCACGGATACAGGGCCATACAACGCTCTACGTAGCAAAACAAATGCTTCGGAAGCAGGAGAATATTATACCCACGAGAAAGGGTGAACAAAGTGAATCGAAATGTTAAAAAATAATCTATCCGGAACCGGAATTGGAGTGAGAGCTTGGCCAATTATAAGGATATGCGGGTGCATTACGGAGCAGCATTTGATAAGATATAAAACTACATGGAAACCAGAAAACGTAGCTTTGCTTGAAGAGAACATGTTTTGGAAATTTAAAACGATATTTATTGTATAATCTTATAGCTCAATAAAGAAGGGGAAATAAATTCTTCTATGAACGAAATATAATTCATGATCCCGCCGTTGGCAGATACCTGATGAAGAACTGTACTATTATTTGAATTGCTAAACGATTAACATAGAAATTAAAAGTTCAAATATCTATTTTCATGCACACGTACGTTTCTATTTAACCGGAATATAGCATTCAATTTGTCCAACACAATGCCTGGAGTTCGAGGGAAATGAGAACATAAAACATACAACGTGTACAGGATTGACAACACAGATTAATCCAATTAAAAAGATTGTAAAATTGTGAACAAATAAAATCAATTAAAATAGAATTGGTAAATTAACTGTAAATGTAAATTAACTGTAAAGTAAATAAAGAGTTCAAAGAATACCTAAAACAAAATCTATAATAAAACAGAACATGGCAGAAATGAATGCCATAAAGATATTTTGTTAAAAAAAGGTTTTAAGGTTTCTTAACACATTAAATTTATATTCTCAACGTATTATCTAGTATAATTTACTTAAGAAAACATTCATAACAAATTTGGAACTGGTTGGTGAGGTGTATAATGGGATAGTTTTATAATGTGAAATTCACGCCTGTTTACGCCTTTCGTTAGGCAATCCGCTTTACACGAACTTTTGTGGTTGTTGCTATAATTGAGCAAAAACAACCTAGCGTAGTTTGAGCAAAAGGCCTACAAACACAGCTGAATTGCAAATTGAAATATGAAAAACCAAGGAAAATGATGGATTTCGTGGAAAAGTACACCTGTGCTGAACTATCTAAACTTGTATTTATTTCTTCATTTTATTAAACAGTTCACAATATTTCTTTGTATGTTGGTGCCTCTATGATTAGGTTTCGGTTTCGAATAGACTCAATTTACGAAAACTATCCACCCTTAATTCTTTTCTTAAAATATCGTTGAATAGTTTGAATCGACAATTTAAGATGTTTGATGTTTAAGATGTCCGTAATGTTTGTGCCTCCATTGATACAAGCTTATTCAACAAATTACTAATTTACGTGCGCTCAATACCACTGGAAACAAAATATTGCCAAAGACATGAAATTGAATTGACGTTAATATAGAGTAGCGTGATGATGAAAGAAAGTTCTTACAATTAAGATTCATAACAATTACTTGTTTGACATTTTCCTGTAGGCGGATTGCAGCGAAAGACCAAATGAAAGTTTATTGGTCAACACTACACATGATGTAAGTTTTATGACTTGCATAAATCTGATTCTTGCTACGGATAATGACATCAGCTCCCCGGGATGGGCAAATAATGGATGGTTTGGATTTAGGATGCCGTCGGACATGCACTTTTATACGCCATTTGACCCAGTTCCCTTCGTGTCGGATAACGCTGCTCCGTAACACTGTTACCTATTTCCCTCCGAACACACGTTTTGCTGGATGTTCTTGAACTGTAGGATGTGTCAAATTTCTCCATTTATAGTCCGAACGATGCGAGATGTCCTCGGAGCTCATGAATGGTTTATTACGTGCCGAGCAGTAGAACCATCGAGCAGTGGGCCATACGTTGGGCCACATTGGAAGAGGTTTTGGGAGGATTGGGATGGATGGTTGGGTCTCGGGCCCCTTCTATTCCTCCAGCACGATGGCGCGATGTGTTGATGTATGAAAGAAGAAAGCCAAATAAAGTGCTTGTCGCCAGCGCTCTACACGACAAATAACCTCCCAAATCTTGTCACCAAGGACAAGGTTAGCCTCGTTTTATCGGTTTCAATGCTTTCGGATGCTGGTAATTTCGTTTATGAAATTTTGATAGTGTCATTGAAAAATATGCTTTACGACGGTTCGGTTTATGCCGGCGCAAAGAAATGTGTGTGTGTGTTTGGGGTGTGGAAGGGCAGCAAGCAGAAGGCAGGCGCCCTACCGGAGGCAGGGCAGATGTGCAACATGCTTTTGCGAATTTTCCGATACGCTTTTTGTACTTCGCGACGGATTACAGTGGCATGCTGCTGCTGCTGTTGGAATGGGACGCTCGGACGGGTCGTAAAATGATTCACCTGAACCGACGTGCCCGCACCGGTTGGGAACCGGGTCCAGAAAGCTCATCGGACCCGGCAGTAACGTTCCAAAGAAGATGCATATTACTTGTGAGAAATAAACAGCTCCGTAACGTATGTTTTACGAGCCATTCTCAGCGTGTGCTAGGCGAATAATAATGACTTTTCGGGGTTCATTGTCTATCGATCCGCAAACCGCAACTTTCCCTGCGGCCCTGCACTCCAACGAACGCCGAACCCCGGCACAAGCGGACGTGCGACGATGGAAAGCTTTTTCCGATGGTTTTCCACTTTTCCGACCTCGTAAACGCTTCATTACACCGAGCGTGGTTGTGTGTGTGTGTGTGTGTGCCAGTCAGTCAGTCAGTCACTGGCGGACTGGATACGCTAAATCCGAAGAACGGTCCCGCTCCTAGTCCGCAGTCAGATGTCTGTCAACTTATGGTGACAACTTTTCGCACACTTGTACACACGTATCTGCCCCACGTGACAGTGCTCGGGGCGACGATTAGCTGAAATCGTTGCCCAAAGTCACGATTCGCTCGTATAAACGTTTGCTATCAGTATTGTTTACTGCTGCACGGTTTCAGATGGGTTCTATTGGATGTATTTGAGACGTATGCGTTTGGTTTTATTTTTCCGCGGCCTTTGTTGGTGGTTCGTCTGAAACGGAGCGCCTTTATGTTTCTTGCCGGGTCTGCTATTGTTTTATTGCCCATTTTTACAGAAGTTTCGAAGTTCTTTAGCATAGCAATTCTGGACTACATGCAACGCATGGACGCGGAGTTGACCTGAAAAACTATATTGCAAGAACCTTATTGCTCGGGGGATATGAATGAATTATTTTCTCTTCGCAATCGATGATTTGTGTCATAAGACAAAGGTAGGAACTGATCTGGATTTGTTCACATAAATCTTAAACATGTTCTTTATCCTAAATTTCTATTACTTTGCTTAATTTGCATTGAACCGTCTTGACAATAAAATAGAACTATTTTATTTGTATTTGTCATCTTTTTCTTGTCTTTTGGTTGAAATAATCGTTAAAATTCCCAGAAGTACCAGATGGCACTTACGACTCCGAGCAGTAACCCTTTCGGCACCCTTTTTCAACACCGCTAGTGAGCAATGCCTAAAAAGAAGAAGAAGCAAGTGAGAAATATTGTATAGATTTTAGCATATTTTCCGGTGCTGCTCAACCTTTGCAAAAAAAAAAATGCATTCTGGCATAAAAATCTTTCGGTGAAGCTTTTTGTACGATTTAAATTTAAAATTTTTCTCCAAAGAGCAGTGACTGAAAGATTTACGACTTTTTAATGCTTAACGCTTATCCTCCATCATAAATAAACATATTCCGCGTGAAGTACGGAGGAAATTAAGCAGCAACATAAAAGAAACCTTCAACCGTAGGCCAACGGCGAACGGTTCACGGCACGGTTTTACGCCGCAAAGGTCTTCGCCCAAAAGTGAGATCGGAAGCAGCTCGGATGTTACAGGTAGAATTTTAGCGGAAATATTATTATCACCATGAACACGGTACTAGACTTCCAGCCAAAATGGTACGGCAGCTTCGCTTGGGCGAAATTTGTAGCATATACTCTCGTGTCGTTTCTGGTACCGTCGCAGTTTTGGCTAACTGCAGCGGCACCATCGCGTAAGACTGGCATCGACGATCGTAAAGTGTCA
Source organism: Anopheles moucheti (assembly GCF_943734755.1). Taxonomy (NCBI): domain Eukaryota; kingdom Metazoa; phylum Arthropoda; class Insecta; order Diptera; family Culicidae; genus Anopheles; species Anopheles moucheti. The sequence continues at coordinate 44,153,669 of NC_069141.1, read as the reverse complement.
GCGCGTTATGTGCACCACCATGCGCACCAAAGCTCAGCTGAACTCCATGGTAAAAGATCTCACTGAAACGCGTTTCGCCGGCAGGTAGTATGGGCGGGACGATTGCCGACGGCAGCCAGTCATTTCACTTAAACCGCGGCGAACCACGTGAATATTGTGATCCGTACGCCGCTGACGCTGCCGTACACAGCATCATGTGGTGTCTCTGGGTCATCCTGCAGCGGTGCACGGTATGTGGCTTTTGTCATTTGCGTTATCAAAATTACGGGCACGGCAGAAACCGGCTGATACAATGTAAAACTACATCAGGTGTGACGCAAATATGTACAGCATCATTACCGAATGTCAAAGATTGGCATCGTAAAACTCGTATTCCGGTGCAGAAGCTCACGGAGGCTTCCTTTGCCTAACGTAACATGGACATTCATCTTACGCTCAACTTTTAAAGCACATCCTATTACGGTGCTCGTCTTGCGATACTAAACGGTACTACCCGATAGAGTAGCATAATGACCGCGAGTAAAGACATCGAGACTGGCACGGCAAGCATGAGAGATTTATTGAAATAGCATTTTCATGCCAGGTTATTCCGGCAAAGTTTTATGAATGCTGGTCATTTAGATAAGATGATAGTGCTGTTTTGATCTCATTATATTAGAATAGCTCTACTTTGGGACAGCGAAATCATCTGGCGGATTGTAACTTATTTAAAATTTAGAAGCTTTTGCGATTTTGAATTTCATTTTTTTGCCCTCGGGGAATGAATTGAAAACGTTTTACTTCGATGTAACAGGTATGACAAGTATAGTGACTTTTTAAAGCTCGTCAGTTCGTCCTGGACATACCTGGAACGACTCTTTGCTTTCATTTTAAATATTTTTTTTATGAAAAATTATTCATTTTTGTACATCCCAAACTGTGAGGAAATATGTATTGAACAGCAGCACAGCTATTGAACCGATCTATTGCTGTTTCGTAAAAGGATAGCGCCTCATTTTTTCATTACCACAGATTTGTAATTGTTTCCCATGCCTACTACAATGTTACAAATCTATCACAAGATCTCTTGGAAAAAGGTTATCATTCAACGTGTTTGCTTTATGCTGTGCGACTACGGATGCACTCAAGCGTTTTAGTAGCTCGTTGCAGAGATAAATCGTCATCTCCGCACACTTTCAACCACCCACACAATCGCGCTGTCATAATCGACCCAGTGATTCCGGCTCTTGGGGGGAGAGTTTTTGTGTTTTGGTCATGGGACATGCACCACTTTTCCATTGCTTTATGATCTTCTCGGCACAATGCCTCCCACTTGTAGGTGGAAGAAAAGAAAAAAAAAACAAAGGGAAGGAACAAACATCGACAAAAAAATAAAGGCCACAACTGACCCTGGCAGACCACAAGGGGCCACCACCATCACATCCCGCGCCCAGCCCAATATGCTAAAGCCCTCGCATTAGCCCTCGACAGTGGCACCGGTAGATCCGAAATTAAAACAGCAGCGACGCGGCGCAAAACTTTTCGATGCGAAACATAAGTAATTTTCCAAAGAATCGTGCTTCTTTATCTTGTTTGTTGGTGTGCCCTCGGTTGAAGCAGACCCTTCGACCCCTTCGAGTGCCCATTTTCCTTGTTCTGTTCGTGTTGCCATCTTCAGCAGTCAACTTTCGTTGTTATTTTATGGCTCTTTGGCTGCGGATTTGAAGTGCTGTTGAATGCTAATGAAGCATTCCCGTCCCGATTGTCCCAACCAGGCACAGGCGGGGTGGCGGCGGTGGTGAGGGAGGAAGGGAGGTCGGAAGGTTGGGTGTTGGGTTTCGCCGTCCAGGATCAGACCGGCTGGATGCGGCATGAACTTGGGGACGACTGTTCGTACACACCCTAGCTCGCAGCGTCCCACTCGGCTCGATTCTGTATGCAAAGTTGTGTGCCGGAAAAAAATCACGTACGAAATGAATTTGTTTGCAGCCATTCGGGCTCTCGATCCGAAGCCCTTAGGGTCGTGCAGACGTCAGCGTATGGGAGGAGCACTTCGAAGTCCGGTACCATAGACTGACTGTTGACAGTCATAGCACTGGCATAGCTGGTCGAGCTTGCAGGCCGGCGGAAAAAGTTGGCGATGAAAAGAATCTTTCACTAAGGTCGTTGGTAGGACGATAGTGCACCGCAACCAACTAGCCACCGGTACCGGAAGCCAACGGATTGAAAAGTTCAATTCCACCACCTGGCCGTTGCTGGCCGTACTCTCCTCGAGACTCGAGAGAAACTCCACTGGAGGACTGCCTCCGCACAATGCTTCTTTACGCGGCGAGTAATCACACTGAAGACGAATGTCCAACAACCGAGTGCCAAGACGCGTCCCGCACTGACTCCAATCGTTTGACCTGTGAACCCTCCACTACGGTCTAATTGTAGCACTCCTCAGGTGAACTTTCGCCCATCAGCTAATGCTGATGCCGTACGAATCGGCCATCGAATGCAAAGACAAGAGGTTCGGGTAGCTTGGCCGAACAAAAGCAACAGTAAGAACTAGATTACGCACAAATTATCTCCAATTATGGACGATTCTATAGCTGCTACCGTTCTTTGGGGGCGAACAGCTCGCTTTTCGACTTCACCCGGTCCTCATTAGGAAATTTCAGTTCCAAAGGCAACCGGTTGATTGATGTGTCGAGTGAGTTTTCACTATTGTTTCTGAGTTTCGCTCTCGGTCATTGTCGTAGCTATCGCTTAACCGTCCGCTGGCTTACGGCCGAGCTTAGAAGCTTTTCCGGCACATTCTTTCGGGTTTGTGCAATCCGGGAGAAACTTTGTTATTATGTTTCGGCACCTTAAAGGTGGTTGGTCATTATACACACGTCCGCAATTGCAATTGCCGGTTGTGTTACTCGGATGGACAAGGAAAAGCTTTCCAATTTCAAACCCCTATTTGGAAATGATGTCTAATGAACTTAAGGAATGAGTAACATTCACATCGATGAGCAGTATTAGAGAAATTATTCATTCGAGGTCTTTAAACAGCGGAATATTAAAATTCCTGTTTAAAAACCAAAAAACTACCAGAAAACCTGTGCTTTTCACCAGTATTTTCGCTATTTTGTTTCGTTTTGTCTCGTTGTATTGACATTTTCTGTGAATAACAATTAGTTCTAACAATTTGCTAAATTCTAGCCTAAATTTTCGAGGTCATATTTTTGTTATTGATCTCTACACAAATTTGGTTCCCATCTTAGATAGGTACTTAGTGTTATTTTACCTATCGTATTTTAGCGTGTATAAAGATCCCCCTTTAGGTCAAAAATAACCTAAGTCCAATTAAGGGGATAGTTATACAAGGGTTGTAACTTTTCCTTTCTAGCTTTATGGATTAAAGGTCGTTTTGTTGAAATAAAAGGATGGATGGATAAGACAAGGATGAATATTCGGTTTAAAAACTGTTTGGAACAAGAGGCTTGGAGCTCTTATGAAAAATCAGCAATGCTAGTACTGGATGCATTTAGAGGTCATCTACCAGCAGAAGTTAAACAAATTGTTGATCAAGCAAAACGTTTCTTGAAGTCATACCTGGAGGTCTAACCAGTCAGCTGCAACCACAACCGTTTTAGGGTATGATAAGAGAAGAATGGAGTATGTGGATAAAAGGGGCTGATTCGAATCTGACTCCATCAGGAAGAATAAGAAAAACCCACCATTCCAGCGAAAGGGTCATTACTGCATAGTCAGGAGTCAGCAAAGCGATTGTCGTCAAATCCTTTCAAAAATGCAAAATCAGTAACAATCATGATGGGACTGAGGATCATGAAATTTATGAAGATAGCGATGACGGGGATGATGACAATTTAAAATGTGTTTGAAAACATCAGTGAGGATGATATGAAAGAGTATTATGAATTTTTCAAAATGTTCAAAATTGAATGTAATAATAAAATTCTTCCAATTGTTTTAAAAAAATAAATAAAATCTTTTTTTCCAAAAATCTTGGATAATTCATCTAGGGGGTCGTAATACACGGGGAACGTTATTCACGCTAAAATACGGTATGTTGTTTATTTATTATTTATTTATTTATTTATTTATTTTCACTAACAATTAATGGGTCTGGTACGAACATGGACCTTGACCCTTGTATACTTAAATTAGGTATAAGCTTAGTTTTGTCTATTATCGAGGGCGTACGTATCTAAGATGCTAAATGCTTATATTTTTTGTTGATTTTTTAATTACTGTTAAAGTTCGAGGGAAGGTAGAATATGACTGTTATGGACTGTTGTATGTTGTTAAGTTAAGCTTTACGTTTTTTTAGTTGGCATGTGCAGTTGAATTATAGTTAGTAATGATAAACATATGCAACGCGTGAGTAGTGACCATGCGGTACTAAACACGAAGCTTTACAACGAAATCTTTCCAAAACTCTGTAATAAAGTGGTAAAAGTTTCCTATAAGTTAACTTCAACCACGTATGGGCCAATCGTATCCTAAATGTAGGTGCCCATTAGATGATCGTTTTTAAAATAAACAATAATCGTGTCTGAAACAATGGTGCACACGAAGTTTGTTAGCTAAAACAGTCGCAAACGCATACCAAATATGTGTTCCGTTCGCTCTGGTGCGCTAATCGATCAGCACCGTCCACTGTCCCATCCCAACAGTAGACCGTTGTCCAGCAGGTCAGTGATGTAATTCCATATTAATTTAACGCACGTACATGCTACCGTATTTCATGTAGTCCACCGTTAAAAAACACTAAATCGGTGCTTTAGGCGTACAAGCAGAGCACCGGTGGTCAGCAGCCGAATAAATGTACCTTAAATTCAAATGAGAATCACGATTTTCCAATTGAAATTTCGTTTCGCTCGTTTATCGCCTGCCCCCGTTGTATTTGCCTCGTCCGTGTCCCAACCTTTCCTAAGCGCCCCGCATCGATCAACGTGATTGCGAGTTCGTTTTTGGCTGGTCAATTCCCGCAAACCAACCACACATCAGTCATCCGTGTCCGAAGCCTAGCCAAACGTTGTGGCGCTGGTTCTAATGCCTAAGCATCCCGCCGTGTTCCGGTTGTTCGTTTTATGAAGCGCGAAGAAACCGTGGCTAGAATGCTTCGAACGTACGGGAATGTCTCGGAGATGTGACTGGGTCGATGGCCAGCACGGAAAGGCCGTAACGCGTGACGACACTTTTGCCGACTGGACGGTTCCGTGTTTTGTGCCGTGCTTTCGGATGAATCAACGATTGTGGAACGCCGATTTACAGGCCACTTAACACTCGAACGGTTTTAACCATTCAGCCATCGGTTTGAACTTTTCCACCTTCACCAGGCACCGGAGAAGACGGACGGATGGAAAAATGCTCCCTGCGCAAATAGAAGAGGCTGAAGAAGCGGATCGATTTGATTTGGCCTCCTCGTGTGATCGGCTCGTGTCGATTTGATGGCACTGCCGTAATGCATCCGCAACAGACGCAGCTGGTTCGAGTGGATTTGTAATGCACCAAATCACCGAACGTGATTCGCGACCTGTCCGACTGATTGAACGTTGGAAATTATAATAAATTAACAATCGATTAGAGAGCTGCGCTCGTTGGCCAGGCGCTGGTGCAGTGCTCCCCTTTTCGATAATGAATGTCTAATCAGCGGTGATTGAAGACCCCCCGTACCAGATCGGCACGGGATGATTATTTGTCGACAACGTATCGTGGTGAGCCTCTGGGCGATCGTACCATTGAACAGATATTTACTGTCAATTTTCTCTACACCATGGTCGGATTTGCCCCAAAACGATTGAAACCCACATGAAAAATTCAAGTGTACGGAAGGTGTCGAATATGTCCATTAGGGACACTTCATGTCGCTAGCACTGAATGTCGTGTGGTATAACAACAAGGTTGGTTTCGTTTAATATCTCTTTATGAAATTGTCCTCCGTTTCATTTATGAATCGTTGTTCTTATACGAGGTATGGTTTAAACCATCCCAAGGTTTATGTATATTTAGAATGAATTTGAAACAGCAAGAACCAAAATCTCAATTATAAAATGTCAACCGTACGCCCTCCGCTTCAAGCCTTACGTACAAATACCATGGCATGGTCGATCCAAATCAAGCGACAATCCAAACCAATCCGGTCGGTATTACCCAGGTACGGAATGAACGTGTAAATCGGTTGACATGATATCAACTTGAGGGCTAATTTAATTACCGTGTTTCGGAAAATTCGCTCCGATCGACACCGCCAATCGGCAATAATCGGTACCAATCAATGTGGCGCATAATGTGTGCCCAACCGTCCAATGCGCGATACATCGATGAGTGTGCACCGGGCACGAAAACGGAATGCGGAAATTCGACTGCTCCCTAGCTTCCGTGATGAAATGAAAATTGTTCGGGATCGGGCTCGAAGTGTTGAAACGCAATTTTACCCACTGACCGGTGACTGGCGGCCATACGAGCGGCATTGTATGGAACCGGGACCGGTGGTTAGCAAACGTCAGTGCACGTCAGAGGGGGTTTGAAATTCGGTGACAACCTATTTGCACACGGATCGAAGTCATTCCGATTATTGCCGGCGGTGTTTACTTTGCTTTGGATTAGTGTGTCGCTGTCAAAACATTATTGGTTAGTTTTACCCACCGTTGCAATCCCAACGTACGCACACACACACCCGATGGTGGAGTTTTAAATGTGGCTAGCCGATCGATTTTATTTCAAACAAACAGAAAAACGGTGATGCTATACGGGGACCAAAGTAGAGGGTATTAAAATTATGCATATTTACCGCTTGAGGATTCAATTTGATTTAACACTTGCCTATGATTTGGCCGGCAGGCTAGAACTAAAGGTATTTAAAGATTTATTATTATTTTAGGAGAACCGAACGTACCAGGATATTCACCGAAGATTGTTTAATATTTTCTCTCTAGAGTATTAATCAAACAATGGCTAAGACTAAAACTACACACTTTAAGTTTTATAGTAGGGCATGAGGTGGCGATATCGAGCAGCAAGGCATCTCGAGAACCGATAATACTTTAAGAACCTACCCTAACTACTAAGCCTTAATATCTCGCGACTACCATTCCAATTATGTTCTCAAAGGACCCGCTACTGCTTATAGACAATTATAATTTGTAATATTCAGTTACGAACATTGCAAGATCTGATAACTCATGTACTGTACAGGATCAAAGCCTACTATACGGATAGTACTGTACAAATTTCCATATCTTAATCGGTTGGAAACACCAAATTTCTCAATTCTCATGTCTCATGTTCTCTCATGTTCTCATGTCATTGTTCATTGTTCATAAATGAATGTTGAAGTGTTTAAATATACTTTAAAAGTGTTGATTTGTTGGAAATCTTCAATAATAATGCAATTTAATGAAATTTCTTCTCATTTCAACTCATTCCATTTGTATTTTTATGATTTCTGGATCTTTGCTCATATAAGTTTAACCACCGCTGTACTAGATTAGTTAACATGACTGTTATGTTCGCAAAGGGTTAACGATTTAAAAGGGCCGTAGCCGTATTTATTAACAAACAGGATACACAGGTACGATATAAAACAACACAAATTAAAATAGCGTCCGTCGTGTGCGAGCGGTCCGATCGAGAGTGTCCTTCCGTGGCCATCCGAATGATCGCCAAACCGAGGGTACTCATTTACCGATAACGGCGGGTTATCGGTGAGTGCCCTGCGCTCGGCTTCAGGTGTGCAGAACACAACAATGACAAATGATTATCTGGTTGGGTGTTTGATAAAACACTAATATCGTACTGAGCCATCCATAGATTTTGATTCATGAATTCGTCATTCAAAGGTGGATCTTCCTATAAGCCGACCGTACCCCGGAATTGTAGCTGCAAGACTTGCTTCCTGAATACATTCCATTTCAATTTTGTTTTTCGAAACTTCGGTAACACGGTTACGCAAGAGAACTATGCAGTGTACTCAAACTTATTCTTCTTTATTGGTACGACATTCTCAGGAGGTCTAGGCCTAACATTTATATATTTTTTACTTTACTTACCCGTAGCCGGATAGTCTTTCCATCATACGGAAGTATATTATTGTTATTTTTATTTTATTATTTATAAAATTACAAAATTATTTTTTAATATTCAATATAATTAAAAATTATTACCATTTATTTTGGTAGACGGGTAATTGCTCGATTAGGTACTACCGCTTGAGGTAAAAGGGCAAATTCTCCTCTGACGTCATTAATACTCGACTGTTTTTAATCGTTCTAAGTAGGTGTGTGGGTTCATGCAAGAGCCTAAAATTAAAAATTTAAACCGTAGGCACTTTAAAAGATAAAATAGTAGGATATTGGTTATTTGGGCGAATCGATCAGTCAAAGTCGTAACATCATATTACATGTAACTCATTAACATATAAACTTATAGGAAGCAATCTTACAATCCATTTAAAATTCCATAAATCTTCAGGATTATTAGGGCGATCATCGAATGTTTAGATTAAACTAAATTAGGTTAATAAAGTCACCGAAATAGGCAAGACGGAGCACCCATATCAAGTTGGAACAGTTAAACGGAATACAACAAGCTTCCTAGGCGCTTCTTCGAGCGCATTTGAAACGTCCCAGTGGATAATAATCAGTTATTCAGCTTTCATTTATGGAAAAAGCGTGCTGGGTTCCGTGCGTAGGCGTCTTTGGTTTAACATAAGCAGCTCATTTTCGAAATCAAGCGACCAATTCGACACTAAAACAGTCAATTTAAGTAGATTTTTGAACTCGCCTTTCTTCGACTGCTATGATCGAGCGTAATATAGTGTAAAGTTCCGAAGCAGAAAAGGTGAACAATCGAAACACGCAACCAAACATACGCAGGATATTGTTTTTCCGCACTCAACGGTGACAGTAATGGGACGCAATGAATATGACTCCCGCTGGTGGTTTGCGATGTTTGGGAGAGTGCGGGAAAAGAAAGTCTTGGCGTCGTCGATCAGGAATGGGAGAAATGGAAAACAATGGAATGAAATCATTAACCGCATTGGGCAACGATGGTTTAGATAACGATCGTGACACTTAAATTGTCATCCGGGGTCTTCTGCCAACTGTCCGTGAGGCTGGTGTGTAGGACTGCTTATCAGCGATACTACATCCCCTAGTCTATAAAACTGTGAAGCACCCTCGTAACTATGCTAGAACCCAATTGCAGTCGTGCGCCATTTGAACCCACGCCCTTCACTGACAAGTGCATTTCGTACGACCAACGGCCATTTCTTGCCGACCGTTGATGATGGTGGTCCACTGCACATCCGTTTGTAGTGTGCGCTAGTCGATGCGTAAAGTGTAACCGAAATCATTTAATAAACGAAAGCAAAACTTCCCCCGGACGCTCCCTACCCAATTGCCGCATGTACCTGAAGGAAGCGCATGCTACGGAATGAGGAAATCGAAAACAACGAAAACATTCAAATAAAAACGCACGTGCAGGAGCTTCAACCATCCACATGGCAGCTAGTGAGGGGAATCGTGCTTCACGCCAAGCACCACTTGATGGCGGTTGGAAATAACGAATGGTTTTATTTATGTGTGCGCCAAGCAGGAACTCAGAATTAGGGTGCGTCAGGTACCGAAGCGCGTTCGAATCATGTGCCGTAACGGTTGGTTACGAATTTGACTTGTTTCCTAGCTCTTACGAAAGGCATTCTGTGGATGCAAGCAGTGGTAACTAACATTCATTGAATCAGACAGGTTGATTGATAATGGTCGCAATAAAATGGACATTTTACATTTTGTTGGGGAGCGTCGTCGGGTTTTGCACGTAGAACTCATCAAAACTGCAATAGTAATCAGAGAACGAGGAGAATTATTTTTCTCGTGTATTTTGGAAGTCCTGCATAAAAGTCGCATCGCAAAGGTGAAGTAAGAATATTCAATCCTGCACCATGGAAACAGATGATCGGCCAGGTTGTAGAGCAAAACTTCGGTTAATCACCAAGCAAAAATCGAATAATGGGGGCACCATTCACAGCTCTGCGAACAATTTTTTATCTTCCCAGAGGTGATGTACAGATTGCGCTTTTAAAATCGTACATTATTTCACCTATCTTTGTCTGCAGCGACATTAAAATTGATGTTGAGATATACATTACAGTGCTGGACTAGAATAAGTCCTTGTACAAATTATGTTGCTAAACAAATTATACATATTGCAACGAATCAGACTAAGACTATATATTTCCCCAGTACTCACATGCAAGTAACATGCCTTCAAGCAATTAATTGATAGGAAGATATTTAGAAGAATTTTGGCATCGTTGATTCAGATTGAAGTGGAGTAATATCGTTGATCTGTTGGATTGTCGAAGGAAAAAAATCTAAATGTTTTAGCAGATTATTTTCTACTTTCTTATTATCATGGGCAATCTCTAAACAGGCAGTAGACAGATTATTATACACGGATTCAAAGACCTTTTTTCACTTGTCTGAAAAGTGGCTTGATCTGATGAATATATAACAAACATGATAAAAGGTCTATTTTATAATTTTCAAGAATAAACCATATTGCTCTCGGATTTGACACTAAAATAGCGTAACTTGAGGAGTATATGAATTACAAAAATGGAATAAACAACGGTGTTTACCCAGCACGGCCCTATTTAATGAAAAATAAAAATCATAGTTGGGAAACAAATGACATTACAAGGTAAGCTCGCAAAATTGCAATGTGCATAGAAAATTGTAATTTATGTTTGGTTGACGCATGTTCGTTTATTATTATGTATTTCCATCGTACAACTTGCACTATAACCGTAAAGAGATAATGTTAAATAACCCTAAAATCCATGAAATTCGCTAAGAATACACAGGCACATCGCCCAATACCACAAACACAGAGAACAATGGGCCAACATGCGATGGAAAACGCTTCTAATGCTTCGTATACTTGAGCCCATTGTAATTGTTGGAGATATGTAAATTAATATGTAAAAACACAATATAAATAATAATTGTTCTTTAATTCAATTAGACAAAAATATGTCTCGTTTTTCTCGTGCTGAATATTTCATGATTCGTCTCACCGGTTTAATCTACTTCCCATAACTGAGTTAACGGTTGCACATTGGGAAGGTTTAATCTTTTTCTTTATTTTTTTTTAAATTGCGAATCACATAAATTGCTAATTGATTCCAATGCTACTTTCAACATACTTTTTTTTTGCATTGCATCCCAACGATTCCGTTCCAATGTTGAATGAATCGCTCGTTAGCAGTGCCAAGCTGGAATAGAGTTATTAAAGTAAGATTAGTGTATAATTTGTAGTTTTATTACACAATCTGGTGGTTTGCGTTCCGATTTGCGTGTTAGACAGGTAAAAGGTTGCATTAATAGTTCATTGGTGGTGGTTCAGTCAACTAGGGCACATTCGTGACACCCGAGTAACACCGGATTGCCCGGATTGTTTGGTATGAAATGAATAATACAGAGAGAAACGCCTAGTGTCAGTTGTTTTAGTGCTTAATTATTTTTCCATTTAGCGCAACCGCCAGCTCCAGATTATGAGAATTAATATGCGCCTCATAATGGCCATTGTGGTGTCACGGCAACATGGGACTTGATTTTTTGGAGTTTTCTTCGCGCGCGCGGCGCTGTGTGTGTGTGTGCAGTGCTGTTGGTGAACCGAAGGCCAAAAAAGGAAAAAATAAATGTTCATTTTGCCATTGTTAAGTGAGGGGCATCCGAAATGGAAAACTTCTTACGTGGTGAGGAATCATGATTCATGATACTGTTAGGTGGCTTACTTAAACAGGTGGCACCCTGTCAGCCGGTATTTTATTTTTAGCATCACTTTGTCCCGTTTTTTCTGGGTTGATAAAAGAATCTATTTCCTAGCGTGAATGACAATTAGTTTTCCACAATAAAATGGGGTTAAAACTGATAAGATCACGATGTTCTGTAGTTATGGATATGGAGCGTTTAAATAAAAACTGACACAAGGTTGAATGTTGTGTTTTTCAATTTATGTTAAATCTATAACCGAATCATAAAACAAGGCGAACATCAGTCCCACACGTTTAACGTAAGCTTCACAGAAATAAATAAACCTTTCCCCATTGGCTGGACCCAACTTGGAGATTCTGTTTCGGCAAGATTATTATTTTTAAAGTTGGTGCTTTTCTTTTTCGGCAAAAGTGATTGAAAGTGTTCCCATTATGTGCACACTTTACGTTAAACGGGACAATTTCTGAATATTGATCAGCCACCGTAGGCGACACTGGGGTACGGTGTGCGGAAGAAAACTTTATCCATTTCCTACTTCGGCAAATTCTTCAGCACCCGCCTTAAAACCCCAAAAGTGTGACTGTGCATGAAGTTTTCCGACCTCGATCCGTTCCGGTACGGTTTGTTGCGTTGAGAAAAGGCAGCTCCGAGCAACCGAATGTGTTGCATGGGTTTATGCTTTAGGTGGCTGTTGCTCGAAAGCGTGTTGAAAACTTGCTCCTACGCTATCCTCGTGGACGAAGTCGGTCGATATCAATAATTGGCCTGATGGAGATTTTTTGGGTCGTGCCTTTACCACAAACAGTATCGTGCGATGGCACAGTAATTCGTCTGGGTGCCATTGATACGTGTGGAAAAAAATTAGAGCAAGAACTTGTCCGATCAATTTCAGAACCACTTTCGACTAGTGACCACGGTGATGATGTGCACACGTGAGGAGGAAGTGAAAGAGGCATTTATTTTGAAACACGTTTAAAAAGAAAATAAAACGAAAGAAATCCAGGTACATGGTCATTGGGAGAAGTCTTGAAAACTGAACAAAGTATAACCGGAAAGCCAAAACACAGTTGTGCAGCACTGTTTGAAAAGGTTCTTTTAAGCAAGGAAGGATTTTATACGATGTTCTAAAACACATCTTAAACACATCTATGAGATTGTGGAATTTCTGTGATTTTAGGTACACACTCTTTTCAGATGATCGAAAATGCGCGCCATAATTGTTTTGCCATTTTGCCAACTTTTACCATACCCACTCCGTCCTTTTCGGACGGAACGGCGGTACCCCAATGCACTCAAAACAGCCCCTTCGAAAATTTGGCTGAAAAACTTGTTTTTATCAACATAATTACATCTTAATTAGAGAAGCACTAAAATAATCATCCACAATCATGTTTTGCGGGACGACGGAATTGTCACAAAGCGCACAAGGGGTTGTCGCGAAAGATCCCAGCACAACCCGAACCAACCGGAGACAGGAATGCTGAGTGACGGGGTGGGCAGATGGGCTCGCGTACCCATGTACATGTGGTAAAGGGCGTTGCACATAAAGAAGACGTGGAAATTGATGATGGCCAGAGCAGGTTTTGGGGCCGGTTGACCGGTAAGTTTCGTGAGTAAACTTCATAAAATAGGAGCAAAACAGCTAAACCGTTATCTGGTCGAAAGTTTTCGCCCAAAAAGTTCCAGCTCAAGTCGTTACCACCGGGAAGGACAAGCTGCCATCATCAGCGTGATCCGAGAGGGTTGACTTTGGGCGATTGCATGCCATTGGTACATGAGCATCCCGCGCTGAAGAATGGCCATAATCGCAGCATTCCGAACCGATTGCACCGCCGCGCTGTCCCCCGGGGTCACGGATGGTTGGCGTATGAACCAATCAACGAACCACGGTGAACCCTAACTTCTTCGAAAAGTAGTTGGATGCAGTTTTTCTATCACTTCCATTTCCGCTTTCCCGCCTGGCTTGCGGGTTGGGGCCCGCTCTTTAGAGTCGCATAATTTGGCTTTCAATTTTTCGCCAAGACGACTCCTCGGTGCGCTCGAGAGGAAAATGACGAGTAAAACTTCTTGACCTGACTGCATCGTCTTATTACGGAAGTGCTTTAGCTAGTAGCTTTTAGTTTCTGTTATGACGGATGTTCAGTTCAGTGTCTGTCTGCCGAATAGACATTGCGATCGGAATGATGGAATATTTGCTAATAAATCGCGAAGAAAAGCGAAAACGCATTTGCCGGGCGCGATGCATAGCTCAAGAGTTCTTAAACGAATGTGGTGCTTTTTGTTCCTGTAAAACCAGAGACATGACAGCACGTACATTATGTAAAATTGCTTCTTTGGAGTAAGCATTCATTGTTTGCGCGATAAAAATCTGTGGCCGAGTAATTGATTTTGTCCAAAAGCTCAAACCCGGTTGACATGTGCTTTATTAGGCAAGTGGTCTTTCCGTTTTCGTTTGATGGCTATTCGTTTTGAGGAACACCATAAGCTTTATGCGTACTGTAGCGAGCGAACGAAAGCACCTTGAGCCGGGATTTCATAGAATGCGCATGTAGTTGAATAAGGGAGCAAAATGCTGTATTATGTTCAGCAAAACAAAATAACTAAGAACTTATTTGCTTCAATTTTATACCAACCAGTAGACAAACGAAATCAATTCCACAGATTTTATTCTACAAGAACGTGAAGATCAGCATGCCCCAGGAACTCCAGCCAAACATCGTACTGATGGTCAACAGTAGCGCCCTCTATCCGTCAAGTTTCAAAACTAAACGTTGATTTCTATTGAACTCTTCACCAAAAACCCTTCTACTGGATTGATTTGCTTGAATTATCTGTCGGCAATATATAAACAAAAAATAAATTTAATGAATAGATGTTCAACCTAATATTTGACATAGAGATAGCATTCCCTCCTTTTAATAAGAGTCTTCCTGATTGGCTACTCTCGAAAGTAAATCTTCTGACAAAACCACGTTTATCTCAATACAATGTAAGTACAGTCTATTATTACTACGTCTATTTTTAATGACTCGATAAATGATGTGATTGATAGATAACGTTGCATTGATTGAATGTGATTCTACAGGACAGTATTGCTAAGTATGAAGAAATTGTGCTTTCCTTGGCCGATCTTAACGATAATCAATCATCTCGAACTTCATGCAGTTGTTAAAGATGATGAGCATCTGTTTATGGATTTTTGTTTTGAAATGCTATGTTGCTGTAGAGAATCACTTTTATGCGAGCTATAATGTGTATAATTACTGTGGCTAGCTACCTCTTCACGACGCTTCCGAATTGATTCGTGTTCGAAACGCTCGCGTTGTTAATCCACTTGAGGAAATGAGTTTTATTGAGATCGCGTTAGAACAGAATCTATATTATCAACCTTACGCGACAGACTGCTCGCTGTGATCTGTTCGATTTTACAATGACACTTCCGTCCAGCGGTCCCCTGCTTCACAACGGGCGCATGTCAGCTCGGATGTATCTGAACCGGGATCCGGAAAAAAGAAATTAAACGTACAAATGCAAGCAATTTGCTCAAACCATCACCGGCAGCGACAGTCTGATTTAGAACGAATCGAACAAAAGTTTTATGGTGAAAGAGCAATGGTGCTAGTAATTTGTCGGAAACCGACCATCTCCGGAGACTTTGCTGTCCCGTGCCTGGTCCCGGTACGAAAGCCCATTCGAAGGGTGTAGAGAAGCTCGCGCACGCGGCCAAACTAAGGGCCCCGTGTCGGAATGGGTGATAATGAGCTTGGCAAAAGAGGTGAAACCCATCTCCCGGAGCGTTTCCGTCAATGTTCCAACCGTTACGATCATGCTCGTCATCGCGTTTTGGCACATCATCATCCGCGTCTTTACCATCACGTTGGAAGTTCTTCAAAGAAGAGGGAAAAAGCCTCAGAACGATTTCCAGAAGCCACTTTACCACCCGCATCCCCTGACATCCCATCCCCATCGCTTTCTCCGCGATCGCGCGCTTTTTCTCAGTTTTGGGTCTCTTGAACCAAACTTAAGCTCAGATCTTTTTTGTTTTTGCTTTTCTGTCCCGCTTCGTTCTTCGCTCAATTCATCTTCTCCCCTTTGGAGCAGATCGCGGAGATGCTGGACCACTGAACTTGGCAACAGCGCGCAACAGGGAGAGCCCGATAAATATTCATTTATGTAAAAATTTAAAAGCCCGACTGCCAAGAACCGGCAGCCATCTTGATCACTTAGGCAGTTGGCGCACGATCGTGGACTTTCCGCTCACCTGGTGACTTGCCACCCCTATACCTGGTGCTGCTATAACACGACGAAGCTGTGTGCGTACGCGCACACACAAACGATTGCCGGTCTCCGTTTCGGTGGTGTTGATGAAAGACTGTTGTGTGTAGCGCGTTTATGCTGCGGCCTGTTCGTACCTTTTCTTTCCCTTGTTCCTGCACGACACAAGAAGCTTGTTGATCGTTTGTGAGCTTTTCATTTTCTATCTTTCGTGTTGTGTTTGTCTCGTTGGCTTTTGTCTTCCGTCAATCCGTCTCCTTCGCGTCACGGTGTCTTTGGAAGTGTCTTATTATTTTCCTGCCCTCTCCCTTACCACGCTTCGTTCCCTTCTGCGGAGCACCGTTCCATTAGGCTTCGTTTTATGTTTTTAAAAGCAAATACGGGCTTGGCTGCATTGCGGGTTTTGGTTCTCCTCGACACCCTCTAGCAAATGATCATACTTCTGCGCTTTACGATCGAGTATCGTAGAAAACAACAACCCGTTTCAGTAACATTCGTTGTCGTTTCTTGAGCTGTGTTCTTAGGCCCGGTGTCTTTTTGCGCCAATGATCGAGTGCTTGTATTCGATTGACTTAAATGGGGGCGGCAGAATGAATACACGAGTACTTAGTGGAGTATTATTTGACGATTGAATGTGATTTTACTGGAAGTTTTTCTTGTATTCAAGTTAATCGTTTCCATTCGAATATGCAATTCTGAAAACGACACTTTGAAAATGTTTTTGATAACTTTTGGACTTTGCATACCTGATAGAATATTTTCATTTCTTTTTGTGTAGCTTTTAGATCATTCACTAAAAAATGCAGTCCATGCGGATGTGGATTAACGCACAAAAATGATGAGACCAATAAAACCCAAAAATTATAGGTCAAATAGTTGTCCAACACGGTCCTGCAGTAGTTGTTTCTAAAACCACGCAACCCTGTTCCCGATGGCTACGTTATCGTCCCAAATGAAGCCATTTATTCAACGCCTCGTTCACGCTTTCCCTTCGAATGCTGGGTAAAGGGCGTTCGTAGCATATCGGCCACTTTCTTCGAAACGACCGGCTATAATCTTCGGCTGATCACGTCCATATGAGTAATGAAGGAAGGGTATAAGGGTCCCATTTCTACCTGTTCTGCAATCTGGCCCGGCTGTTTATCTACACGCTTGCCATCCGCTGCCGTAGCCATCATCCTGCTGCCAGCGCATCCTCCAAATCCCCAAATGGTGCGCCTTTTCATTAATCCCATCCCTTTACCGAAGCGATTAGCGGCGATACTCGAATAAATTTTGTACGATTTCGGAGGAAATTCAATATTGGGCAGCCAGTATCATAATTTACAGCTATTTTTATCGGTAGAATTAATATGTCCGTTCCAATGCCGCATCCGTGTCCCCTGTTTGCCACAGCCGCATACCACTAGGGTCTGTTCGGCGAGTTCGGCGCATCGTTAATCATAGGTCCCAAAAACAAAACAATACCAACAGGAGAAAAAATACACCATGGTGAGCAGAAGAATCGTTACGTTGCGTGCGAGCGATACTTCCGATCGGGACCGGATCCCGTAGCGCGCGTATGGACGACTTCAAAACGATGTCAGCTAGAAAAATGATACTTTTTCTACATGGCGCGGGAAACACGGGCATCCCAGGGTGCTTGTGGGTGTGTGGACTGGATCATAGCTAACGTGAAAACGACGCACTGCAGCATACGACCTCCAATTTGTCTTGAAACAGGAGGTTGCTGTACAACATAGCCAAAATAAGCGGAGCACAAGTGAAGTGGGTAGCAAGGCACGGAAAGAAAAACAACTATCGCTAGAACAAACGAAGCGCGATGGTACGTTTATCAGCTGGTGTTAATGTTGCTCCCATTTACGGTTGGTGGTGTTTTTTGTTTCTTTTTCATTTCTCCATTCCAGCATTCTCACTTGGCCCCAGTGGGTTTTGCGTGCGTTGAGCTGAACCTTCCAAAATGAACGAAAGACTGTGGCGCGCACTATCGATAATTAGTTTATCAACTGTTTAATTTGGAGTTGACTGATAGAGATCCGTTCACAGCTTGTCAAAGTTGTCAGAAAAAATATGACCCAACTGTCGGCTTAAAAAGTTCAGACTCGATTCTCAACACGGCTCATCGATCTGTTTTGTTAACGAACGAGGTTAAATAAAATCGGATCGGAGATTTAAAAAAAAGTCGTCTTAGAGATGAAACACACAGTTGACCAAACGAAAAAAATCGAATTCCAGAATTAAAAGTTCTTGGTTGGTTTTCAAAATCCTTGCATGAGTATTGCAACTACAAGCTCTCGAAATGCGATTTTCGATTATGGTTAATTATCTAAGTTTATAAGAAGAGAATTGGTATTAAGAAAAAAAACTGTTCGATGTTATGTAATTTACAGATAGAAAGGTTGTTTTAAAATATTTTGTCGAAAAGCTATACCATTTTTTATTCATACGACATACATTAATCTTAACTAATAACTTAATAGCTCACAAGTATTGACAGTTCATTAATTGAAGGATTGCAGTAGTGTTACATACATCTGCTTCATATTCATGAATCTTTGAAGTGAATGAATTATTCTGATTCTGTTATCCAAAGATTCATGAATTCTCTTAGATTCATGAATCATCCAATATAATTAATCTTCAATGGAGCTTGCTCCCTCACTCCCTCATTCCTCCCCTTCCCTTTTCCCCTTCTACAAGTCTTTGGCTGACAAAATACCATTTCTCTTAGGACCTCCAAAGTGATTGATTCGCCATTGCCAGAGAGTCAATTCCTGGCTTGAATGACTCCTCGCTGAAGATTGAATTGAACGATTCTTCTCAATAGATTCAATAAACACAACACTAGATTGCAGTGTTATTGCAGGTAACGTATAACAATATTTGACATTTCATATAATATTTCATCTTGTCACTACGTAATATTCTATTGCTATAACTAACGCACTCTCAATTATGATATCGATGGCGGTGATAATATAGCAATGGCTTGATTCTCCGATACATAACTTTTACCTAGCTTCGATCACCCAGGTGGTCGTTAATCTGTTGCTCGTGCTGGAAGCCTGTGAAACTTTGAGACAATCAACGAAGACAATCCAAGAAGGGATTATCTTAGTCATGAGTCTATCGTTGTCTATCTTTCTATCGTCTATCAAGTTTGCTGTGAGTTATGATAAATTCACGTGTGATGCGTGTGCTAATATGAAATATAAAATAATATCTACAACAGGTAGACCCCGAGCAACGTTGTTAATATAGGCCAAGGAGATCGTGTATCTCCTGATATATGAAACTTATAGCTTCATTTTCTTTCGTAAGAACGGCCTGGCCGTATCGACTTATTTTACCACGTTGCCTACCATCATGCCACCGGGCCGCCCCATATAGCTTCATTTGTTTTTTGTGTATCAACCATCTAAAAATAAGATCAGGTTAGTTTGATTTTTAAGATAAATAATTACTGACTACGAATCCCCGTATATATATCTCGAGGATTACTGCTATATAAGTTAAGATATTCCGCGAAATCATAGCATTTGAGAGAACACACAGCACACACAATAATGTTTAAATATTTTCCATGGAAGTTCCCGTTTGATCTAAGCCAAGGCATAACCAGAGATAATTGCATCACCTAGATTAGCTTTGCATATCAGACCGATGATGTTTAGCGGAGGGTTATGCTGCGTATGCATTTCGCACACAGTCGTAGTCCTAGTTTCCGCTCAGTTGCACTTCCGCTGCCGCAGCACGTACCGGTGCAATCAATGACCAGGGTTGATTAATGCTGTTCGTCAATGTAGTAGCAACGAGAAACCGAATACAAGAAGCCGTTGATGGGTATGAGAATTTGCATCGGGACGGTCGAAGAATGTTGCACGAACGCGTGTAAGTTGCTATCATTTGCGCATCAGTCAAGCGCACCCGGGTCGTGGCTAATGTCGTGAAGGTAATCTTTGCTGGGCCAATGCACGCTTACCGCTACCTGAACCTGAACCGACAACCGAGACTTGTCTTAATTTCATGCTAATAGCATGTGCGATGAACATTCTAATTACGGTACGCTCATGTGGTTGCATCGGGTTGGTGGCCGCATTGTGCAAAGAATGCCGTGGAAATTGGGTTGGCAGGAAGAATGACGGTTCGAACATCAGCGCGCCCCATCCTTTCCGAACATCCGTGGTGCAACGCGACAGCTAGACAGATATGCTTTGGCTGAGGTAACCGGATGAAATGATGACGACCGAAATGGGGGAAGAACGCGAACGCTTCTGGAAACGGGTTCTTCACTTTCCCGTACTACGGCAGCACTGGCTGGGGTGGTCAGAAAACGGTAATCAGGTCCGATCTTACGCTACTCTTAAGGTAGCTATTCTTGCTCCATGCCAATTCAGTTTGACCGACCAACCAACCATTCTTAGACCGGTTTAAACCGTCCTGAGCTGCAATCGTTGCATTAAGAAAGCTTTCTTGGGGAAGCCTCTTTGCGATATTTCGCGAATTGAGGAGAAAAGAAACTTCTGACTTCTGTCTTCGAGGGTCTTCGGTAGAAGTAGGAATAAGTGCGGGGAATGTCACACATGCGCATGCAACTTAACTTTGGCGACTGCAAAATCTGCACGTACGCTGCGAACCACGCTAATGGTAGTGCTCGTGGACAGGAAGGTGATTGCATTTTCCCGTTCATTGCTCTCGCGGTCATTCCTGGTGCTTGACGCTCACACATGCACACTCTCGATCGATCACCGTCGGTGGCGTTGGTGTATGCATACGCATCGAAAGAACAGGATTTTCTGCAGCGTGTCCAATTCGAGTTTTGCAACTATCTCTCCCCTTGACGTTGAAATAAAAATCCCGTTTTGCGAAAGATCCTGTGCTACTTTTGCACTCTACGGCGTATGCGCATTTAACCGTGTGTCGATTGTTATTGGCACGAGGGGAGTCGCTGTATACAGAAAAGTTTGGTCGAAGTTGTTGAAGTTAACTGAGGCTGGCTCAAGAGTACAACCAACATGTACCCATACTTTACTTGATTTACAAGTTTTTGTTTGATCACGTAGGAACGGAAGCAATGGATATTTTATAAATGCATTGTTTTATGTTTTTAAAAATTAATCTCTAGGATTGAATCGGAAATTACGCATTGCTATTCAACTTTAGAATATCTGTTATGACATATCGAAAGGATCGATATAGAAAATGGACCAAGAATCAAGATATTATAGTTAAACGGACAAGTTATTTCATACTAAATGGGTTACTACAGGATAATGCTGGCATTTCTCAACATATAATCGTAAACAAATATTTCATGGAATCAAGAATACTAAATAATAATAAGTAAAAAATAAAATCCCTTGAATGGAACATTATTGAATGAAAAGTAAACTAGCTCATGCGGTTCGTAAGAATAGTATATTTACAATATTAATTTTAACAATAGTATTATTATTTATGTTCTGATGAATTCGTCATGTGATATTTTTATCAACATTTTTTTCATTTAGTCATTACGCTATATTAATATTATATTTATAAACATTAAATACTAATTATATTAAATATTAAAATTTATAAACAACTTAAAACATGACTGTTGTTTAAACGATGTCCAATAAAGTCAAAAAATAATAAATTAAAACCCTCAACACAGTATCCCACAGTTTCGAGCAAGGATTGCGATACGTTTTCCTTATTTTACCGATCGTAATTCGTGATCAAACTAAAGATTTAGATGGATTTGGCCGGTTCAGCAGAGCGTCGGTTTACGTTTGGCAGTGTGCGTGAACGGTGTTCAGTTGGCGGCTGCTGCAGCATGCTGCACCTTTGCCTAATCGATGCGCACCTTTAAGGTGCGCGTTCCCGTGCCATGGTGGTGTGCGTTTTTAGATAAATCGTGTCGGGATCATGCAGCGCACCGGTTGCGCTATTGCCGCATTTACATCGCACCATGTTGTTGGGGTGTGTGTGTGTGTGCATTTGATCTCCCCTGGATATATTGAACACACCGTCGCTAATGCGTGAGCGGGGTGGAAGAGATTCGTATTTTTCTCTCTCTGCCTCTGTTACACCAAAAGGGGAAACCATCGCGGTGCAAGCGTGTGCGTGAGCGAATCAACGGCAAGCGACTTACGATGGTGGCAGATGCGTTGGGTTTGCTGGAACGCGCGTGTTGTTTGAAAGAGTGTGTTTCGGAGAAACGACGTCGCCTGTGTGTCGCTGCTGTTCGAAGTGGTTTTTGCCATAGACGTGTGTTTCCCTAGCAACCTAGGGTGGAATAGAGGTGTGTGTATGATCAAGCAGAATTTTGTGTGACTCGCAAACGTTTGCGCTCTGCAGCTACTTGGATTAGCCATTTTTTGATCGAAAAAAAGCGAATATCCATCGCTTGGGGATCGGGATTAGATTGGTGATCCGTTATCACGTTGTTGCGAATGTGTACCGCGATGTGGTGCTGTGCCGACCGGTGGAACAGAGTGAAGCAATTTTGATTACTTTCCGGGTTACTGGAGCAGTGAAAACAACGAATAAAGTGTATCGAAAAAGCAAGCAGAAAAGAAATATAAAGCGAAGATAAAATCAACTGCACAATCAGTCACTTTACCCGTCGGTAGCGGGAAAGGAAAGAGATGTGTATGCTAATTGGTCGAAGCACGGTTATTTAATTATCTGCACCGGTGGTAATTAATCAGTGGAAAACACAACAAACTACATCGGCACACGCGGGCAACAATTTCGATCGCGCACCGGATGATGTGAGCAGAGCGGAGAAGGAAAGAGGTGATCACATCTTTTTGGTGGCAGTGAGTGAAAATTGATGCAAAATGGTTAAGCTCGAATGGAGCAGCCTCTCCGATCGTATCATAGTGGCTCCCGAAAAGATGAGGCATTCGTAAGGTGGTAGAAAAAGATTATCCAAGATCCCGTCGTAGATCGACGATTTTGTGTGAGTGTGACGATCATGATCGTTCGTTTGTTAAAGCAACAGCAAAAACAAAACAAATCTTCAGTCCATCAAAGTATGATAAATGTGTGAATCGAAACATAAACAACACGAGGAGAGAGGCAAAGAAGAAACAAACATACAAAGTGTTTTGTTTGTTCAATTGAAAAGTAAAATCCGTGTGGCGAACGCGCGATCGATTGATCCAATGCGTCACTGTGTGTGAGGTAACGGTTTGTAATGTTGCTCTTTCGTGGTTAAAAGTGTTCAATTACTACTCCCAACAGCATTCCCCAAAACAGGTGGTGGTTCTCAAGTTTAGCCGTTTATTGTGATGTGGTGATGATATTGTGCAACGACACTGCTGCTGCTGCCGGCCGAAGATCGAGTTGCTGCTGAGCGCAGCTTTTAGTGCAAAACGATACCGAGACAGAAAAGGCTCACTGTGGTTTGAACGGTGTGTGTGTGTGTAATCATGACCATATTACTACGTCAGCGCTGAAGGTGTTTACGGCACCGTGTGATATAAGCAGCTGTGACTCAGAAAACGTTCATTTAATATCCAATAACCAGTTTGTTTAAAGAGAACCTCGTTGGCTGATTGGCACGAAGGCTCGAGTGTAGAGCCGTTATTGAGAAATGGCTCCGAGAATGGATTTTTCAGGAACAAAGCGAGCGATGAATGTCTGCAGAACGCTTACAGGTATGTAAAACCTTGCCACGTATTCTTTTAGAGATAGTGGTGTAGTCCAAGTCCTACATCCAAGGTTTGAAGGCGCGAAGTACCTTAAAATCTTACTATCACTTACCAACTCCACATCTATTTCTCCAATTTCTCCTTATTATATTTTTCCCAATTTCACCAAAAGGCAAAAGAGACCTATAAACTATCTTCTTTTTTATCGGTATATCCTCAACCTCAAGTGGTCTAGGCCTAGGGGTTTATGGTTTTCTTTGATTTTATGTACCCGATAGTACGGGGTTTTGGTCCGGATGGGATTATGGAGCGGTCCTGTCATGTGAAGACCGGCGTCGCTATCAATACTATAACCTCTAAAATATTAATAATAATAATAATATTATGGATAAAACATTTGCCATATATACGGTTTTAACGCTTGGTTGTCTGGTAGCATTTTTGTGACATGATCAACCAACAAGGTCATGCAGAAATACAATACGTTATTCTGACTTCCTTAAAAATCGAGACCAAATATTACTTTCTTTCTTTTTCTCGTTATTGAACTCATGAATATGATGTATTCGGCGAAAATCTCGCATTAGGAACATTTGAGTTTGAGTTTGAGAAAAAAGTGTCAGTACCAGTAGATAGAACTAGTCCTCGTTCTCCTGAAGACATTCTAAAGCTATTGAAAACATAGGATATATTTCCTTAAACGTTAGCAACAATTAATTCTTCATTTTGGCAACTTGTGATAAACAAATTATATGAACCTTGAAAGAGTATCAATCCCGCATAACGTGTTGTGTGCAACACACTGCAACGGTTTAAACTCGTTATGCGAGGTTTGACTATGTTGCAATGCAAACAAAGCAGTAAACATTTGATAAAACACATGATTGATGCTCGTGACACGAAAAAACCTATTGCTTAATCTAATGAACCTGTAAAGAAACTATTGCTTAGAAAGGGACAAAAATGGGCACCATTGGAGGTATTTTGCGCCCGCGACAATGGCCCATGGTCACGAGTTTTAACGGTCAGAAGTAAAAATGCTTTGTTGGTAAGGGGGGTTGAATATGAATCGCGCAAAACGAAAACACCCCACCAACAGCTGATTCCGCCAAACGGTTAATTTTGTTTGCCGACTGAAAAATATACCGACGCACAAACACAAACACGAGCACATGGTACGACTATAGTAGCCTTTGTTTCGTTACCGTGCGCCTTCCTTCGCGTGGCTCTTTGCGTGGTGGCACGATCCAAGATCTTGGGGTGATCGCGTTACTCCATATTCCTTACGATGTAGTTCCTCCAGTCCCCCGGCATATCTTCCTTCCAGATGTCCACTTTTAAACGCAAGTCGTGTGCTGGCAATGCAAAACCGACAAGGGGGTGAAAAATACTGACTGGCTGGTGTGTGCAGTCGGTCGGTAAGCGGCAGCGTTGGTTTGGGTAGCTTTTTATGTTTCGTTTAAAAGATGGTTGGTTCGGTGCTGGTTGCGGTATGGAAACTTGCTCACATAGCGAAACTTGTTGAGCTAGTTAGGGTGGTCAAGAGTGGCAATGGCTATTTTTATTGTGCCTAAAGTGCCTTTCAATCGTAGTTAAGCTGAAGGAGAGAATTCCAAAAGGGTAGGAGTTTTATTTTATTTTTTTTTGCTCGGTAAAGCTTGTTACGTCGACTTAAGTGCGGTGATTGCTTCCGTACGGATCCATTTTGGTAGCTCAATTTTAACTGATGCCTAATGAGTCTATTTTATGATGAAATCCAGTTGCAAAGACGCATGACGAAGGAGTTGGACAGCTCTGTATAGCAAATTTGTTTTTGTAAGTAAAACACCAATTTTTGTTTCCGTCGCTCATGAAGAGCGAGGACGACACGTATAAAAGGTAATTATGATCGGTAACAACATTCTCACTGATGTACATCTTTTGTTATAAAAGTGATTTTTATCTTAATAAAACGCTAAAGAATCATCATAAGACATGTTATTGCTGTAGAAGTTTGGCAAAAACGGCGAAAATTCACGTTGAATAAAACCCAACCCAACGGCTAAATGTATCAACGAAGCAAAGCACTGGACATACTGCAACATAGAACATGAGTAAGGAAAAAACCCGCTGGCTGACCACAAAACCTAGATAAAAATCATCGACACAAGCAGAACTGTTCGACACGGTTGTACAATCTCTGTGTACCACAGAAGGGTTGGCCGTTGCTGTGTTTGTTGCGAGAGCGCAGTTTCGTCCGTTGCAACAAGTTCCTCGGGCGGGCGGCTACCTTATAAATATTAAAACCCACAGTCCATCGTGATGGATAAATGTAACTGGTAACGTATAAAAATTTGTGCTAGTGCCCGCCAGTTATCAAGCTTTTATTTAATGGACTGCGCGCGGGGTCGCTCGATTTCTGTGGGCCGAAAACATTAGGCGGACGGGACGGGGCGGACCATCAAAGCGTAAATTGTAAACGAATCTTCAACCCACGGCGGAGTTGGCTTTGGGTCTGTTCGATAATGCGTTCCACGGTGCGGTAAGCGGCAAAACCCACCCACGGCAAAAGGGAAATTGTCAATAACTTATAAATAAATGCATGGCGAATGATTAGCACAAGATATGTTTATGTAAGACGTGGTGCGCTTCTGCAGGTTTGGTAGATGATGTACCGTGCGGGGGTATGTGACATCTGTGGGTTTCCTTTCGAGCACAGGTGTGCACGGTGTTGCACTAATGTTCGTTTACCTGATGGTAGAAAAGTTTCTTGTGCACCGTACAACATCAAGCCAGGGCCGGGGTGGTTGGTGAAGGTCGTAACACGGAACCTTGCGTTGTTTGATGTGGGGAAAGTTTATGCTACCTTGGTGTGGTACGGGTATAATATCCGTTTCACTGGCACTGACAAAAAGTTTGGAGGAAAGCAGACAACATTTTCGAGCTTTACCAGCGATGACGTTGAAACATATTTAATTTAACCAAAAGTTGTAATACTTCTGTATATAAGCCAAATTTAGAATTTCTGCGATTCATGTTGATGGTCTTATAACGTGGCATGCAATGGTGACCGTGGTGGAAAACATCGAAATATGGACTCTAGAAGACGATACGTGTATAATACGAAATGTCTTGCTAATGTATAGATAGCAATATGCTAAGCTGACTATTTACGATGTCATCTTTCGGTTGGCTGTGTACGTTTTACGTTTATTTCGTACATTTCCCTGTTCTACGCAAAGTAAATCCCCATAAGAATCAGCTTACCAGCCATTATAGCCTACATAAAATTCAGCCCTACCTTCCTTGCATTCGAAACCATTGATTATTTTGGACTCTAGTGCTACGTGTTTACGTGGCGTCGATCATTGACGATTGGGTGCTGAAATTAGAAAATCTCCAACATCCTGACCTAGGCGTTGGGGGATGATCGTCGAAAAAGAGGCGTATAATTAGCTGAACACATTCGAATTCCTTTGCCTTAAGTCCGTTTGCCTGGTGGATCGTTTAAGCTCCAAAATATTGTCCGGTCATTAGTATGTTAATTTTTGCTAGCCGCTAGGCCTTGTCATAGCCTGCGTAGTAATGTCTAGGGTTAAATGAAGAAGAATGAGTAGGCAGTCGATGGAACTTGATCTTCGCAAACTTAGAGAGGAAGGGAGAACGAGAGAGAGAGTGAGAAAGAGAGGAGACCGGTTCCATGATCCTATCGAGACAAGACATTAATTTTACGCATTCCTTGGGTCGCGTAACCGGTTTGATCGGCTTTACCACCGTTGGACGACTGGAACATAGGGTTGCCATTGAGGCGCACTCTAATGAGCAGAATCTTGAGGCAGCGGTGAATGCTAAAGCCAGGAATGGAAATTAAAGATGGCGATGGTTATACCAGTAGTAGGATGTTGTGGAGGTTTGAAAGTTCTGAAATATAAACCCTCTACACTCTAACTCTGGTGATCGGTCAATTGATCGAGTTGTTCACGCATTTTTGAAATCAACCCGCTCATCTCCGCTTTGGAACCGCGGATTGGTGCGATATTTCGCGGGTTTTACGGCAGTGAAGATATATCGGCGTGGATGAAGGCGATCCGTGAAGGTGATCGTTCGTATGCTTGATCCTCCGAAGCCGTTTATTGCTCTGGAGAAAGAAGAATTGAAAAGATTTTCGGGGCGGAGAAGTTGGCTCTTGAAAATATCTTAAAAAGTAGACAAAATTGGCAAACCCGCAACAATCTTCTTGAAGGTTTCCTTTAAACCCACTTAGAACGACGCACATTTTTATGCTATCATGCTTCTTTGTGATAATAACCGGTGTGTCTGTCGGACTGACTGTAGAGAGGTAGACACAACAAAAAAAAAACATACCATTGCGAACAAAGAAAAAAAGCTGTTCAAATAAACCAAGCAATGCTTGTTGCTAACTCTTGATAGCACAATAGCAGGGACGGGGAGTTTTTTTCCCTTACATATTTATTCAAACATTCGATGCTGGCAAGAAATTCGATACTAGAGAAACAGCGCTTACCTTCCCACTCGTCGGTTCACCTTTTGTCCTGCCGCTCCGGGGGTCAGAAGGGCTCATCACAATAGTGTGCACGTTCGTAAAGCAGCGAGTTCATAAATTTGAGTTCGCTTTCAGCGCTTTTTGCTGCATCTCGGTGTGTCCTCTTGAGAGCAATTAAATTGGCATACATGCACACACGGCTGCACGGCACTAAGGTAGAGAAGATCGTGTGAAGTTTCGTTCTTCATTTAATTAAATTTAAAAGTAAAGGATGTGTAATGGAGAGGCCCAAGGATGGCCGAATGACGGAAACGAGCAAACTGTGGAAGCGAGAGGTATGGAGGTTGAAGTACAGTTGAAGCAACGTTTGAGAAGAACCATTCTGCCCACTTTTGCGATATCCCTTTTTGCTCGTAATATGGAATAAAGTGCACATCTTTTTGGATTGAACAGAATCGCTATACAAACTGCTCAAAAAGGTGCACTCGAGAGCACACTTCTTGTGTTGTGATTTATGAGACTGCTGATGCAGCTACAGTTTACGATGACAGCCGGTTAGCACGGAATGAAATGAAACAAAATGTTTGTAATTAAATTTTAAAGTATCCTTTGTTGCGCGGGTAGTATAATCGCGTACCGAAGGAAGCACTTGCAGAACGGTGTGTCCTACGGTGTTCGCTCTGTAAATGGCTTCGGTGTAATTGATGTAGCCGGGCTGCTGCAAGCTTTACTCTCCCAGATTGGAGATTGGAAAATTAAACGCTTTGGCGTTCAGTTTCCTTTCGTACTGCAACCGAAGGAATTGTAATGCGCATCCGCTGCATCGCGCAGTCTAAAGTCTAACGTGTGCTCCCAACAAACAATTCGAACTGGTTCGAGGCTCGAACAGGTCCGGTTCGAGCGTCGTTCGAGCCATTGTTCGAGCTCGCAAGGAAGACCCCAACAAACAATTCGACGATTTTTTAAGCGTTGTCCGAGCCTTTTTGGTCGAATCAAGCGTCGTTTGGTTCTGCGCGCGGCTAAATCAGCAAGATTGGTTCCGAATCTTGGCTAAATTTGCGTCAAAGGTTTGGGTCTTTGATTTCCTCCCGCACGAAAAAATCGAATTGGTGCGATCTATTGCTCTTCTTCATCTTTTTCCATGGCTTGTTTGCATTTTGTCTGCGGTGATTACCGCTTTGACAGATTGAATGAAATAGAAATGTAAACAAAGCCTGACCTGTGATCAAACAACATCTACTCTGCTTAAAGTTGCCCTTTTAGTTAAATCTGTGCAACAATCTTTCATTGGTGTTAATATTTTCAATCTGTGGTGTTTCTGAATACTCTGGTAAGTAAATAACGTGTGCATGTCGTACAATATTCGTGCCAACATTGTTGTTTTGAAAACAGCGCTCTGTTTGGATCTTCCCATGCTAGGTGCAAAATGGAATCCAAAAGAAGCCGTGCGACTGGTTTGGTGTACAAGATCCTCAATATTCGACCTGCTCTTCATCTTATAACTTCATCTTCATCTTAACAATTATATGACGAATGTGTTGGAAGCACATTGCGACGCGGCCAAACACAGGATACGGTGAGTGATATCAACATTCGTTACAACTTGCCCATTAATTAAGGACATATTTTTCCAGACAACGCGCAACGATGGTTTTGTTGTTTTCTTCAGCTGTGCGCCATTATGGTTCAAGTGCATTATGGTTCAAAGAAGGGTGACCGGATAGCGGATTCAAAAGATACAATACCACATATATCTACAGCGGAGATTAATACCACAATATGTGGAGCAGCGAATAATTTAATAATAGCAGACCAAATGCTAAAGATACTTTTATGTTGTAGGTAGCATCATATAATAAAATAAATATTATTTTTACAAATATTTTGCATCTATCAATCTAGTCCTAAATATTGTTTACTGCAATGCACAATAGATGGCGCTTTCGTAAAACGTCCCGCACGATTTTCATCGAAAATGCTCGAACGCGTCTTCCTTGCGAGCTCGAACAATGGCTCGAACGACGCTCGAACCGGACCTGTTCGAGCCTCGAACCAGATCGAATTGTTTGTTGGGACGCGTTCGAGCATTTTCGATGAAAATCGAGCGGAACGTTTTACGAAAGCGCCATCTATTGTGCATTGCAGTAAACAATATTTAGGACAAGATTAATAGATGCACAATATTTGTAAAAATAATATTTATTTTATTATATGATGCTACCTACAACATAAAAGTATCTTTAGCATTTGGTCTGCTATTATTAAATTATTCGCTGCTCCATATATTGTGGTATTAATCTCCGCTGTAGATATATGTGGTATTGTATCTTTTGAATCCGCTATCCGGTCACCCTTCTTTGAACCATAATGCACTTGAACCATAATGGCGCACAGCTGAAGAAAACAACAAAACCATCGTTGCGCGTTGTCTGGAAAAATATGTCCTTAATTAATGGGCAAGTTGTAACAAATGTTGATATCACCCACCGTATCTTGTTTCTGGCCGCGTAGCAATGTCCTTCCAATACATTCGTCATATAATTGTTACGATGAAGATGAATCTAATATTACGGATCTTGTACACCGAACCAGTCGCACGGCTTCTTTTGGTTTCCATGTTGCACCTATTAGCGGAAGATCCAAACAGAACACTGTTCTCAAAGAAACAACATTGGCACAAGTATTGTACGACATGCACACGTTATTTACTTACCAGAGTATTCAGAAACACCACAGATTAAATATATTTACACCGATGAAAGATTGTTGCACAGATTTAACTAAAAGGATTACTTTAAGCAGAGGAGATGCTCTTTAATCACAGGACAGGCTTTGTTTACATTTCTATTTCATTCAATCTGTCAAAGCGGTAATCACCGCAGACAAAATGCAAACAAGCCATGGAAAAAGATGAAGAAGAACAATAGATCGCACCACTTCGATCTTTTCGTGCGGGAGGAAATCAAAGACGCAAACATTTGACGCACATTTAGCCAAGATTCGGAACCAATCTTGCTGATTTAGCTGCGCGCAGAACCAAACGACGCTTGATTCGACCAAAAAGGCTCGGACAACGCTTAAAAATTTCGTCAAATTGTTTGTTGGGCTAGAGCTGGCTGTGTGTGTGTGTTTTTTGCCTCTAACGGGATGATGTTCTTCCCAGCCATCACTGCACTGTATCGGAATTGGAATGATTCGAAACATGCACCTTCTTCCCAGACGGCTGTGTGTGCACGAACATGGAACAAAAGCGCATCCAACAACTGTTGTTTTCGGTTTCGGAGGTTTGTATGCTTGTTTCGTGTTTTTTTTGTAATGCGTTCCCTTCATACACACACACACAACGATTATGGCTGTCGATATTCGTTCCAGGCTCCGGATCCTACCGGAAAAGGTGCAAAAATGGGATTTTCCTCGGTGTTTCGAATACGCAGCATGTAGGCAGTGAATGTGGAAAAAAGCAGCAGCAAGTTCATAACACAACGATGCTTGTGCGCTGGTGCATCAGAAAACGAGAAAAAATGCACGTTTTTGAAGATGCGATGAATCAAACACGCTCACCCAACAGCACCGTTCGGTCTCGGAAGAGATTGATGGAATGTATGTATGCGGCTGAGTTGGAAAGACACAAAATCATTCAGGTAAAAATGGAGAGGAACGATGCCCGCACTGACCTGACCCGGACCCGGTGTTTGAAATGGTTTTTGGTGCGCCTTGGTTCGATCTTCGAGAAACGATTCTTGGTTGCTGGCTGCTGAAGGTAATTATCATTTCTGCCGTACCTGTGCTTTGTTTTGTTGTTTCTGGTCTTGCGATCCGAGCGAACGGAATGATAATGCACGAAATAATGCAGACAAACATTGCCAACATGAAACATCTTTGATGTGAGGCTGCAGGTTGTCAAAGGCACGAAGGGCATAATAGAGGCTGGTGAGGCAATAGTAGATGCTAGGTAGCTACGCAGAGAGAGAGAGAGGAAAAGAACCCATAATAACATATAATAATGGAGTAGAATTGGTTCAGTCGGCGATTTATACTTTTGGGAAAACAATAACACGCAACACGAAATACAACGCTTAGCTTTGAACGCGCGAGCTATAGCAGTTGATTGCTTAAAGTAGCTTTAATACCATTAGGTGTTGCTGGACACAACTTGATGATGGGCATTCAACGTGTATTTAATCATTCAATGGATGTCCATTCAGCAGAGAGTAGCGTATCAGGCAATGATGGCCAATAATTCGAACGTTTGGTAATTATCAACTGTTACTTGATGATGAGTTGGCTCACCGTATTAGGTATTCTCAAAATCAGTTTTATAAGATTTAGGCTACTTAGCGCTAAGACACTTTCTTGGTGATAGCAGACTAATATGAGAATTCTGAATTGGAAAAAGTTTTTCTTCCGACAGTTGGCAACTGGTCTCTGTAGGGATTTCAGAAGTCCAATATCTTCTCTTTTTGGTTTTAAATATTACAACTTTAAAAAATCTCATCTCAACGGCATCGGCTTGGAGGTGGATCACCATCATCGCCTACTGTTTGCTATCTTTAAGTTCCCTCCGGCCCTTTGTATGTGCATCGTTTAGAGATCTTTGTGTTCAGTTGAAGAACATCATATGGATTGTGCGAAACAAAGAAATTGATGAGTAGTCATTGGTTGACGACAATGATAAGCAATGAGTCAACTTGTGCTGACACTTGTGTACAACAACAAAACAATTGCGTTTTTATGATCTCTGAATATCACCTTGAACAATAAAAGCTTAAAGTAGTAGTTGCTTAAAGCAGAAACGGGCAAGTGTTTTGAAAGGAATCTGGTAGACGGTTCCATTTAGACATAATTTTAATTGGCATCCTTTGGAGTAAACTAGTTCGAGTGCACTTAGCTGGTGGTTTCATGTTAGTCCCCTGAAAAGCTAGGCGCATGCAAGGATGCTGCCGCTACCTCAATAGCGTCGAGAGCACATCGTCACAACTCGTGTAAATACAAATCGTCTTTAAACTTGCAGTCTGCGGCGTGGGGAGCAGACACGCGCGGAGCAACTTTGCGGTTGATTTGTGTTCCAGTCCAGCGCTGGCATTGAATGTGGAACTGTTTGCGTGTCGAACCGCCGAGAAATCGCCGAGAACTCCTTCGCGCGTATGTACGCGTCGTGATTAGAGATGAGAATAATCACTCTTTTCAAAGATTTGAAACAGAGTCAAAGAGTGGGTTTAAAGATTTGAAACCTTTACTCACTCTTTTAAGATTCATTAAAAGTATTACACTGCATTAATGTTTTTACCACTCTTTTGTGCCTATACTCACTCTCACTCTCTGTGCCGACTAGAAACTCACACAGGAGTGAGTATAACTGTTTTATCACTCTTCGGATTATAATCACTCTGCAAGAGTGAGTAAAAGAGTATTATCACTCTTTTGAGATTGTAAACACTGATGATGAGAGAGCAAACGTGGTTTGTCACTCTCTTTGGATTTTAATGCCCGCCAGGGGATTTCGGATTAGTGAGAGTGAGTAAAATGTGTTGTTTCTCTTGTTGGATTGTAAACATTGAGTAAAATAGGAAGAGTGTAAAAGAGAGTGACAGTGTTTTATTATTCGGTTTGGAATGAAATCGATGAATAAGAGTAAGTAAAAGTGTTTTATCACTCCTTTTGGATTCAAATAATTCTGTAGGTGTGATTAATTATTCTTTATAAATTTTTAATACATAATTTTGTTAATATCAGCATATTTTTTGTGCATGTATTTTCCGCTAGCTTTGCTAATAAATCCATCAAGATTGTTTATTGTAAATCACAGCAAAAATATAATTTCATTCAAACTATTTTTTACCAAGGACTGTTAAAATTAATGAAATATGATTTAATTTTACAAGTATGAATTCCTGGTTAAATTCATAACGATTTGGAATACGACTATTATTTCCGGTTTTCGGTATCAAGGTGCATGAAAAAAAAATCTTGCTATCTCTCGGTGCCCATAAATGGCCGATTGCATCCTATTGTTTTACCATATTGTTTATTGTCCTAAAATCCAAAGAGAGTGACAAACCACGTTTGCTCTCTCATCATCAGCGTTTACAATCTCAAAAGAGTGATAATACTCTTTTACTCACTCTTGCAGAGTGATTATAATCCGAAGAGTGATAAAACAGTTTTACTCACTCCTGTGTGAGTTTCTAGTCGGCACAGAGAGTGAGAGTGAGTATAGGCACAAAAGAGTGGTTTAAGGAGTCATAAAAACTCTTCGTGCTGATTTATACTCTTTCACTCCCTCGAAGGTTTCAAATCACTCACTCACTCTTACTCAGCGTGCACATCTCTAGTCGTGATGGCATTGCTATCACATGACTCATGAGCCTTTACCTTCGACTTCGGGTCAAATGGCGTACCGCATTTGGGGTGACATATCGACGAACGGCTCCGATGATGGATGGGCTGATGGAAGGCAAACTTACACACGATTCCTGTGCTTCGCGAGAACAGTTTCATTTGCCCAGACAATTAGCAAACGATGTTGCGTTCGAATCGCGATCAGTTGCCTGATTGTCAATAATGTGCTGTATGTGTGTGTGTCCGTGCTTCGTGGTTTACGTTGATGATCATGCCAATCGATGGGCTTGTTTGTATTGCTACCACCGAAACGATAGACATTTACTGCTGCGCCTTTCGTCTGCTTGAATGCGCAGCTGTTTGTGGCTTCGGGAATTGCAACACCATCATTGGAATAATGAACGTGGTTGGTGGACGGGTTATGTCTGCGTGTGCATCGATGTGTGTGTGTGTGTTTGTTTTGGTAAGTGTGCTTCGGTTAAACAGCGAAACCGATGAGCAATCACGTAGGAACTATTTGCTACCTTCCATTAATGCCCATCATCGTTGCGTGCGAGATAAACGTAACAAAACGATCAAATTTCTGGCGATATGTTAATTCGCCTATCTCGCATTCCGCCATATGTAAAGTGAAATAATTGTATTGATTTAAATTAAAGTGGAAAGACTAGCATAATAGTGCTCTTGAAAAATAAGCACTTAAGAATGGAAGAAATGATTGTCATCGTTCCTAATTAAACACCTCCCTTCGGCTGCATGTTTTGCCTCCCTGGCGACGCTGCACAGCATTAATAATGAGCTCCATCTCCGTGTGCGGCTCTTGTTTTCGAGGCATCGCGTCAATTCGCTATTGAATTTTTAGATCAATGCCATCACAATGCGCACTTTCAAAAACCACCGTGCAGAATAGTGGTCTGCTGCAACGTGATCTCCCTCGAGCAGTGTTCGACTAAATCAATCGAAGGAGAACGGACTGGTTCTCGGTTGAGGTGGGGGACCCCATCTGTGGACCACGGCAAGTGAACAATCAATCCCTAGCAGTGTGCTTGCTTTCAGCATTATTATTAGCTCAGTTTGGGTTCGCAGTGCCAGCGAAGCCAGCAATGTATGATTGCGCGGGCACTGGGAAGCACCCACAACACCATCTACAATATGATTCATTTCGAAGTGTGCTCCTGATAGTGTGTGGACGGGCGCGCATCGTATGGCAAGGATTGGAAGTGATACGGTGATCAATAAATTTTCATATTTGTAAAAGCCCTGATTGGGCTTTTCTATACCTTCGCTTCAGCGGCTCCGGCGGGCTTGGGCTTGTTCAATGGTGGATAGGGGAGCAACCATTTGCATATTGCAAATTTATTAATAAACGGATTTTAATACTAATGCAAATGTAGCTGATGGTGAGCTGTCTTGTCGCATTCATCTCGTAAGCCGGATTCCTCTTTCTCGCCGGTTCTTTCATTGGGGAAGAGATTAGGGGTGTGCGGGAGACTGATTTTCCCTCTGGGACCGATTTTCTTCTCGTCCAAGACACGAGACATTCATTGGTGTGGTGCACACTTGCACGCGCGACTACACTCACACACAGTTGCACCACAGCAGTATTAAATATGACGGTCTTGCATTCGAATGTGCCGGCACTGGGGAACAACCGGTTTCAGCTCGCACAGACTCCGGACTCCCCGACACATCCCAGCCAAACCTTCGGCGGTGTGGTTTTTGCATGGCGACTGCGCTTTGTCCCGGTGCAATTGCGGGAAGGGAAGAGAATCGGATTTGCCAACCATTCGGGTTGGGTTTTCGCGACGCACCGGAATGTGGTACGAGGTGCGGAAGGTTTTGAAGTGTCATTTAGCGAATGTCGTCTTGGCCCGAACGGTTGGCATTGCTTGCGCGCATATCTCGTGTTCTCGTTCATTTGGGTGAGTGCACGGCTGCATCCTAAGCTGGATATTGAAAGCGGCTTATAAGTACATTTTACCGGTTAGCCAATCCTTTCTGCTGGAAACATATTTCTCGACGTTTTATGAGTAAAGTCGTAGGAGCGGCGTGTAGCGTGCATCCAGCAGCCGCCAAATCGAAATGATGGCGGAAGGCGACGGTGTTCCACGACACGGGTTGTGAGAAATTTAGCTTCAAGGGTTACGTACCAGCAAGGATTTGTGGCTCTTTGCTTCCTCCAAACTCTCGGTTGGCACCCATGGAAAATCGTTGGAAGGTGACTGGGTCAAATGCAGAGTGGGGTGACATTTTTGGGGATGAATTTCATTTATACGTTTGAGTGCTTCTCGAGTTTGTTTGTCCTCAAGCTCCTTTGAAGGGATGGAAGTTATGATGTGGAAGTCGCAAAGTTCTTATAAGTGAACTGTCTTCTCCTTGTCCGGGTGAATATGGAGGAAGGATCAAAAGGATGAGATTGGTGAAGATGATTTAAAATGGCTTTGTCAAGGCGCATTAATTTGGCCGGGCACTCTTATAAATAATGAATGGATAAATTCTATCTTCCCGGTCCCACGCTTTTTCAAGTGCTTAATGATAGCTGGAAAATGATATTTCGCCATCGCGCTGCGTGTTTTGGCGATAGTACCCAAACCAGCAGCGGCCCCCCTTCCAGCTTATCGGTACTGGGAAGTTCGTTGTGGACGTTTAATTATGATTGTTCATAAACGCAACCTTACCTTGTCCTATAGTTGATCGCAAGCTGATGAAAGCCTGGTCGGTTGGGTCTTACTAGGTGTGACGAACAAAACTTAAAGAAAAAAAACCCTCCATAATGGCTGGGTGAAAGTTGAAACACCAATAATCGACGGTTGGGTGTAGATTTATGAACCTTTCCTCAACACAGCAGTCGCCCATCGGGGACTGGTTCGCAAGCGAGCATATACTCGAAACGGAAGAGGAACTCGGAGAGCATCCAAAAAATGTGTCTCCACCGGCACAACTCGTCACATCGCGCGATCATCATCATCATCAACAGCGTCATAACTGATCAATCACGGTTTGCCCCGTCTGTCTATAACTGGTCGGATGTGTGGTTTGGTTTTGGTTGGAAAAAGTTTTTCCGTTCCAGAAGTTTTTATTCACGGTCGCACACAGAGCTATACGCGGGACGGGACGGTACTTTGTGTGGTGAAAGTGTCTTTTATATGATACCGGTAGCTACATGTGGGTACACATGAGTTTGGTGTTTTTTTGCTCGCTGCTGTACTGCTGTGGAAAATTTCAAGGGAAAGCGGCAGCGTTGAGAAGGCTGTGAGAAGAACTAGCTTTCCTTTTTAGCGTCGTATGATGAAGCTATTAAACGAATTAGTCAACCGGTAGTCATGTAAGGCCTTAAATTAGTAGTACATGGCTGGAACGAAGTTTGAGGTTGGCTTTAGCGACAATTTCGTGTGGATGAATTGGAACGCGACGAATGAAATAAAAAAGATCTAATAATCTCATATTTGTGGAACTGAAGGATAGAGTTTCCTTTTTTCCATTTTGTGATTCATGGGTTAAACGATTGCGTTATGAGCTGTCATACTGGTCAGGTTCATACAGGAAGCGTGTTTATTTTCTTTTAAAATAACTTTTTGAATTGAAGCATTTAGATACAACTAAGTAAACAACTTAGCCTGTAGTAGTTCTATTGAAATACTTAACGAACAACATACTCCAATTTTTATTCAAAATTGAACTCAACCGCCCGGTGAATGGGTTATTAGTGAAGAAGGGCCATAACAAAAGGTCGTGGGAATCGTTTTAGTTAGCTTATGGACGTGTAAAAAAATATTTATGTTTGCGTTTCAAACTTCGTTGTCAGCATAGTGGCTACGTATGTTTTTCGACTCGAAAATTGTAACCAAAATTAGGCTCATTCATTTTTTATGTGCCATAGTATTTTGTGCCACCATTGGTTGTTTATATGACAATCGTTTCAGAAAGAACTTGTCACCAGGAGATTATTGTTAAAGCTACTGTGCTGTTCTCAAAGCATTTATATTGAATATTTTTCCTTTTTTGCGTCCTGGCAATCGTCTGGTGGCGTTGTTTTATTTTGCTACATTCAGTACAACCAGATAGGTCCGTGAATTGCATTTGTGTAACACTTGTAAGAAACGCAATGTGTTGCTACCGACCGCAATGCATTTACGGGCTGACAGAATATAAAAAATGACCCAAACTAACCAAACACGGAAGAATAGGAATGAAAATTATATGCCCCAGGAAACTCCCCTTCTGTCGATGAAACAGAACTGCCGAAACAGAATATACGCGCGACCAAGGCTACAAGGAATTATGTTTGCACAGTGTATACTTTGCAAAAGATATGATCGTGTTGCACAACATCAGTGGTGAATAGTGTTTGGCACGTCTATCATCATCAGCGAAGTTTTTCTGTATTTTACGCTGTCGAATAATGATGGTTTCGAAAACAATCGCCTGAGCATACGAGGTTTGCAAAGGGGAGTATAACTTTGGCAGAATGATCCCTTTTTGTGCCAGATTTGTGTAGCAATATAGGAAGCAGTTTAGGGAGTACAAAATTTGAACGTGTATGGCAGCTGACGGCAGGAAGTGTCTATCCTTGGAGTTTTTTTTCGCGCCGATCGGTCTTCTTATTGCTGTCGGTTGGTATTGGAACCGTGCAAAATCCACCCTGTAGCATCCTAATGGAGATCCCCAAATGACGGCACACTGCAGGGATGAAACGATTCTCAGAAGTTGTTGCTCGTTAATTTTGTTTTGTTTTCGTTTCGGGTCCTTGATAAGAATCAGTCCGTTTGGCGTCGATCGCCATATGGTGATGGGTATCGCTCGCTGAAAAGAAGTTTTTTTTTGCGGTTTTGTGGTGTTCGGCTGGTAGCTTTTTAATTTAAATGGTGGCCGTTTTGGGGCTTTTTTCCTCTCGATCGCCAATCGCAGTACGAACGAGTCATACACGGATTTCAAATCACACCTGTTGTCCGAAGCTTCGCTCGAAGCGTTGGCCATTTTATGTTAGCAAGCCACAGAGAAGAACCTTCTTCTCGGGGTTGACCTGTTCGGTGGACGGTGCGGTACAAAAGCATGTCGAGCGTTTCCTTCCATTTCACCACACACCGTGCTCTTAATTATACAGAGGCTTGGTGGCAAAAGGTACAATCCCGAGCGCCTGTCAGGTGATGTTTTTTTTCCTGTATTTCAAGGGAAGATCGTTTCGTGTTTGGGAGGGAGCCCGAAACAGAAAGTGCAGATGCGCGCTACCGCGTAAAGTTTCAGCGCACGAGAAAAGAAGCTCCAATAATGAAGGGTTGTGGAGCAATTATTGGTTGAATTGTGCTGTGCGGCAGAGAGTTTTTGGGGGAAAATGCCGATGATGGTTGCTTCTTTGTGGTAATCTTCAAGACGCTACTATTAAAAGGCAATTTGGAAGAAAAGTGAAACGTATGTTCGTGATCGTGCATTTTATTGTTCGTAGCCCTTTTGTGCAGATGACTGTTTAAATAGAATACCCTTTATTGTAGAATCTTGAATGCTATTGACTTCGTGTTGAATTTTGAATACGTTTGTTCTATACCTTGTATGGCTGTAATCTGTGGCTCTTGAGTAATGCGTGACATTTTTGGAGTTCTTTCAGAAGAAAGACTTTGCGGTGGTGCGTTTTGAATAATCACGAACGTAGCTCCTCTCTAGTAATGCTACTGTGAGATATTCCAAGGGCCATAGCCATTCCCTCGTCTATTTATTCGATTCCAAAGTTCGTTGTTTTCGATCTCCGAAATGTCGAGACAAAGCCGTAAAGCTAACTAATTTGCCTAAAATAACAATAAAATTGATTATCAGGAACAGACTTTCGGTTCGGCTAACGAGCGACCGGAGCATCGAAAATTTGAAGCAAAGGCTGCTAGATTCGATACAACGCAGACTAACGAAGTAAAGCGGGATGGACGCATGAAAAATATTACAAAATGATCCCTTTCGGGGCTGCGGAGTCCAACATCCGAACGCTTCTATCGGAACCCACCCGCTGACTATAATGGTTGCCGGATAACGAGCTCCGCGCGATCTACGTAGGATTGGAAGAACTGGAATCGCCACATATGTCCGACAACTTGATTTTAGAGGTATTCTTCAGTTTGCTGAGGGGAGGAGGTTTGGCTCGAGAGTCATCCCACAACTGGGGACCGCTGCCCGTATGGGTGCCTTCCGTGAGATGACCGTAAGCAGATAGTCAGCTTCGATGCCCACGAACGGCAGCAAGAGGAAGAAGTTTTTTTTTCTTCCTTTTGGGTGACATGGTGACACTACTGTAATCTGGCAACAGAGTGGCGTTGGAGATCTGTCCTGTGGCGCAGTGTTTGTATGCTGATGTCCTCGTTTTCCAGGGAAAGAAAGAAACATTTTTTACGACGTTTATGAGTGTGTGTGTGAATGTCACAGAAAACGCGTGAAGCGAAAATCACTGTTTGACTGCAAGGGAAAGGTATAGCGCAGAACGAATTCCCGGAGAAAGCAATAAAGAAAGCGGAAAGATTGGCAATCGAAAGCCGGTTTTTCGTTCGCAGCTTCCTTTCGATTCCGTGGCCCGAGACTCGGCTCCTTTCCCGAGGACCGGCCGATTACAGAGTGGGACGTGGAGAGGGATAAAGTTTTTGTTGTGCGCTAAACTGGAGTCCCCCTTGAAGACACACATTTTGCTGATAGCCATGCGTGGCGAAGTAGTTTTAACAGAATCTACAATTGCAGCGTTACAAAGGCGGCATCAATTTGTCTCGTGGGGTTCGGCCGGTGATCAGAAGGATGGATGATTCCCTGGAAATACGCCAACCAATTAAACCTTATCGGTAGAGCGGAGAAGTGCTTGCTTTAAGTACTGCGGCAGTTATTGAAGTTTTTAAAGAACTTCAGCGTCCAAAGCCTGCCTAGAAGTGGCGTTGATGGATCGATTTAGGATTGATTGGTTTTTTATTGGTTTGATTTGGTTATCACCTTTCTTTTAACGGCGGAATGTATAAAGAATATGTCCTAAAGTTAGGGTTCAAGACCCTCGGGGGGTTAAATGTGACGATAAAAGGTTTTCTTCTTGGCTGGGTGGTGTTGAAAATCGGTTTTAGGAACTCGTTAGATTCGTCATGAGATAAAGCAAATTCATTCAAAGTTTGATGGTAATGTAAGCTTATCGGGAGTGTAGATTTCCAACGACTGAGGCTAGCGATGTAAAAAAAAAAAACAGATAAACCAGTAAGATTTGATGGCGGTTGTTTAAAACATTAGCTGTATCGGAAGATAAACAGAGATTGATCAAATAGCGAATGATCGCTCTTCTGATTGTATTCCTTTGGCGTACTGTTTAATTATTATGAAATCTCTATATAAGACACACCCGGTAAACGCAACAAAACCTTGGTCAAACTAGGAAATATAGATGTCCCTAAAACAATGACACATCGACAACCGCAATACTCTTCCAAGATTTAACAGTGATATGGGAGTATAAAGTTATTCCGTAGGTGTTCTTCGAAGGTGTTTGCCCATTCATCGTGACCTCAAATCGTGAGCCTAGCTCGCGCCTCCCGTTTATGCTGTGACAGTGGCAGGAATCAACACTCGTGACAAAAGGTGTTTTTACTTTGCAACCCCTATACTTCGGTTTGAGGTGTAGAGAAGGGAAAACGGGTACCCATTGAAACTGTTGGACAAATCGAGGTTTTGAAAAGGATGGGAGGCACAAATATGCAGCCTTTGGTGTGGCACACGCGTGTACACCTCTCGAGCTGCAGCTGTTCATTTCGTTATCCCTATGTGCCATGGCGCGTAGATTGATACACCGATTGCGATCGTGAA
Source organism: Anopheles moucheti (assembly GCF_943734755.1). Taxonomy (NCBI): domain Eukaryota; kingdom Metazoa; phylum Arthropoda; class Insecta; order Diptera; family Culicidae; genus Anopheles; species Anopheles moucheti. Next base: position 44,111,367 of record NC_069141.1, on the reverse strand, counting down.
GGAACGGTGCGGTAGGGTGTGTGGTAGAATGATGGCGACGGCACACACTACACACTCTGCGCTCATAAATTATCTCCCCACACATATCATCATATTTTCGGGTCTCGGTTGTCAAGCTGCAATTGCTGCGCACTGGTCTGCAAGTGGTGGTAGATTGTATCATTTATGGAAGGGTTAAGGACAGAGGCGGAATTTGAAGGTTGAAATGCTGTACGTTGAATGTATATTGAAGGATAGTTTAAATGCAAGAACGGCAACGGCCGTATGTGTGCGTTCCAGAATGGTCAGACTTGACTGCTGCTCTCCTGAATATGATCGAATGCATGCAGCGATGCAGCGGACCACTACTCCCGAAACGTATTCAGCCGTGTGTGTGTGTGTGTGTGCAGGTGTGTTTTGAAGTGCTTGTGATGTAAAATTTACGGCTGAAAGGTGCACAAAAGTTAATTTTTATTCATTTCTTTCACGTTGGATCGTTGGCTGCTCGGACTAACCGAACGGTCGTTACCATTCCATTTTCTTATTTTGCCTTCGAAGCCGTAAATTCAGGACAACAAGACAAAACATCATGGCAGAGGTTTAGTGTAGTAGAGGGGAGGAGGGGTGGAAAGGGGGAGTCCAGGTGGAGGTTCATCGTCATGTTTCGCCTGTTCAAACGCCAGCACAACAACCGGAGGCCGGAGGCTGCATCGTGGCGGCCATGTTGGTGTTGGCCGTGTCAGAACAACGAAACAGCCTCGTTCGAAATCCGGCCGGTCGGTAGAGCGGGATAGACGACAGTTAAAAACCGGTTTCTCCGAGGTTTTGTTGCTTCCAAATGGGGGGGTATTGTGCTGAGGGGGTATTGAGCATATCGGGAAAGGGTGTTCGACAGGTCAAACTGGTTTGCAGGAAGGCAACCAGAGAGATCGGGAAAGGAGCGAACTACAACTATAGCCCCGATAACGGGGATCCAAGTTGCCCGGTGCGCAGACCCGCTCTTTCGCCCGGATAGCAGCATAGTTTTGGCGCGTTTGGCCAACCCAAGCCTGAAGCGTACGACGATGCTGAGGAGGTTTTGCCGGGTTTGGAGTGAGAGTAGTAGAGGCGTAAGAGCAGAATTGAGTATCGTAAGAAGCTATCGGTGCTGCCACTGAAAAGTTCTTCTTGTGCACCATGTTTAGAACTGCTTTCTTGGCGTGTGCAAAAGAGTTGTCATGTTCACCGTATGCAGCGCTCCGTCAGTCCAGTATGCAGTTTGATGAATATTGTGAGTCGTTCACTCCCGAGCATCGCACTCACATCGCTTCCCGCCGAGCTTTCGCCACGCAAGGACCAAAGACAAAAGGTAAACGGCTTCTTGCCCATACTTATCTGCGAAATGCGAACAGACGAGGGGGCCCAGGAAAGAAGCGGTGGAACGATAAGCGATCATCATTGCAAGAAAGTAGAAGGGGCAGCAGTTTGTTGTAGAACCTCGTCGCTTCGTCTGATGAATCGCGTTTTTATGCTGCAGAAGGTTTTCGATGAGGATGAAGGCGTAATTGGAAGCCATCCTCTCCAAGCTGAGCGGCCAGAACTTGAACCACCTTGAAAGCGGGAAAAAGGGGGATAGCAGAAGAAAAAAAAACACACACAAAACAAAAATGATTCTGGTTTTTGGGCCAGTTTCGTTTACGCTCTCTGTCTTCCCCCCCTGCCCGTTGAACAATCGGAGGTGGAGGTTAGCAAAAGGTATTATTATCGTTGGTGTAATCATCATTGCTATTATGGACGCTCCACTGGTCGATGGATGGCTGCGCAAGCTATCTTGTGGTAGTTCGAATGTAAAGGGCAGGAAAAAGAACGTACGGACGTTGGAATGGACGAAGGATCATATGTGGAGAAAGCAAACGAGTCCACACGACGCATTGGGGGGGCCGCAAGTTGGCCATTTTGCGAGCTTCTTTTGTTTTGTGTGTCGTACGATGGTGCATATTTTTATGAGCACCATCTTAAGGAGCGAACCCTTTGGCTGCCCGTTTCTGATGGCGATAAGAAGGGAATCGGTTTGCCCTTTTTGCTGTCCCACGTCAAAGCAACTTGTTGTGCAGTGTGTGTGTGTGTATGTTAACTATTTGCCTGACGACAGTAGTACAAGCTGCCGTTGCTGGGGATAATATTATATTTCGTTGAATAACTCCGATAGCGAACGATGTCGAAACTTTGCATGTGTTATATATTTTTGTTCAATTTGGAAACGATGCAGAGTTGGGTTTTCCCGCCTCAAACGAATAAATTCAAATCTTTTGGAATCATGCAAACTATTATCGAGTTCGAAAAACAGCATAACTTCTTAATCAGTCCAATCGGTCCAGGTTGTGAATGGATTGCTTCTTAGGAGCGGTTCTGCGTTGGCTTCAGCGTGTCATTCGATTTAATGGTTCAGTTTGGTGTTACTCGGCCAGTTTCTTATCTTACGCGGCTTCAGAGTGGCCATTGATTTGTTTTTCCATTTCTGTTGCCTAGCGCAATAAAAGACGCGCATAGTTTTAGCAAAAGGGGACTAGGAAGCAGAGAAAGAGAGCGAGAGGTGCCAGCATATAACGGGGATAGCTGTTTCATTTCTAATTTCGCCATACACGCGAAGAAGGTCTATAAATTTATAATTTTCCTTTATTTCGCTTTCGAGTTCATTTTAGCGGCCACAGAGAAGGAGGTTAGACAAGACAAGCGTTCGACGGTTACTCGTTCGACCATGGGTCATACGTGTGTGCGCGGTCTTGTGAATTCCTCTGATCAACTGTGCGTGAAGTCGTTTGCTTCGCACAGGTTCCTACCAACGCCGTTTGCTAGCTATGGGGCTGGGAGGAACTAGAAGAGGTACTACACAATAATTTTCATTCCAAAGCAAAAGAAATATCGCCCGAGAAAGTGAAGTGGGTGGGTGTGTAACGGGCCCATACAAGCAAAATTCAAAGTCTAAGCGTTGGTACTGGTCAAGAACTGGGCCCAATAGTGCTGAGGGTCATTGTATGTGTTGGCGGTCTGTGTAAAACATTTGCATCGAGGAATGGAATTGGACGAGAGGTCTTTTCATTATGTTTTCTTCAACACCCGACCGGCTGCAGTGTTGGTTGGAGAAATTATTTACATTTTTCTATCGCCAGGAAACAATAATACAAAATATTCGAGAGCTCACTAGCACTCACTAGTCATGCTGGGAGGTCTAGTGAAGGTGGCATGGAGCCATACCATATCGAGCATTGTATTCAGATGGCACGATGGAAGGATGAACTGTGCATCCATGCTCATGCCAGACGATCTTGAATGATGAAGTTTCTTGGTGCAACACAATTATATAACCATTATCGATGTCTTACACTTCAGGCTCGAAATCAAATCGCTGCTCGGCGACGTTGTGGCGTTGTGTGCTGCTTGTGGACGGAGGTGTAGCATCTCCATGCGTTTGAATTGCTGCCAGGCTTGGTTGGTTTCATTTTCATCTGCTACCGACTTAGTGTGTGGCGTCGATAGAGGCTACAGAACGAAGACGAGGTGTCAAATACAGAGTGGCACACTCCGTCCAACGACACGTTCAGGTTCCCTTGCGTGGGTTAGACATGCCCATAATGCACTGGGTGACATGAAGAAGTGTCAGTTGTAGGGGGTTTTGGGGTGACTATCGAAATGGAAAGATAAATACATAAATATTATTGCTCGTGCATGTTTGTCTTTTATCAATGGTTTGCTGCCGAGCACGCCATTTAGTCTCTTTGCGGTGTCGGAAACTGAGACCTGTGCATGAAGAACAATCGGTATACCGACAGCCGAGACGGACAGAGTTCTGGGTGTTTCCTGAAAAGGGTAATGCAGGGTTCCAGTTACGGTTTGAAATTGTGCCTTGTGCGTTGAAAGATTGTCAATGCGAAACATTTCGAAAAGTTGAAGGTGGTGTTGAATTTGCTGACGAAAGTGTAATAACTGTGATTTAGCAACGAATGGCTATAAGACTTATTAGACACTTATTAAAGTCGATTTTTAGTTATCGATATAGTTTTATCGAAGTTATCGAAGTTTTTAAATTGTTAATATTACTGATAAAGTGTTATCATTGGGTTTGGGTTAGTTAGTTAGATGAACAAAAAAGCAATTCCCATATATTATTCACAACAGCCTGCCGAGAATGTTGCATGCTTAGGTTTTCCGTAAAATAGTAATGAAAAAGATAGCAGCTAGAGATGAGATATAAAACGGCACGTATCTGCTGGTCGTTGTTGTGCCAGGCAGTTTTGCATGTTTGCTTGCTGGCAACCGGATGCTTGTGCTAAACTGTCAGCCAGTTATTCGGCGTTTTTGTAATCATACCCAGGATCATATCGCATGCAGAAGCAAAGTTGTACACCGGCTCGGTGTGTGTGCCGGCTCCTTCCATCGATTCGTGTTTTCTGAATGTTTGACTGCACTTGTTCAACGGTGTGTTCTATAAATTATATTCGGTGCGTGTATTGCAGAACGCTTTCTTAGCCAACCGTATAAACTTTGGTCAGGGCCGACAAGCGCCAAACCCAAGCCCAGCCACTGGCATCGAAGTTGTGTGGCTGCTACTGCTGCTGGCAACCGACTGTCCATGTTTTGGTCGGAATCTTGAACAGCCGGCCAGCCAGCCAGCCAGCGGTGAAATGGCTCCCGGGGTGGTCGAGGTGGGCAGCCGCCACTGTGGTGCACAATCGCCAGCATCGGTCAGCACCTGTACTGGTCAGTCGACGGGACACTGTTGTGCGGTGGAGCTTTACTGTAGTTTGCTAATCACTTTTATCTTTGCAGTTGTGTAAAGCGTGTATTTCATACAGATTCGCTTTATTATCCCCGCGGCAGAGCTCATCTCCGCCCCCCAACTGGACAGGTCTGTGGTTGAACGTTGGATTTATCTTTTCAAGTTGATTCATCCTGTGTGTGTGTGTGTCTGCGAGTGTGCAACGATGGCAACAGCATCTGTTTCCCGGTTTGTTGCTTGTTATCTCAAGAAGATGCAAATTGTTACCACTTTTATGTAACTGCGGTGAGGACAGACCGTCGGTGAGAAAAGTTCAGACACCATCGTAGTTCGAGAATAACTTACACTACTAACCACTGGGAAGAATTGAAAGCGATGCTTTAAGATTTTCTTATTTAGCAGAAACTTTGTGGGATATACGTGATTTCAGTAGGGTATCTTTGTTCCTTTAAAGATTATTACTGTATATTTTTTTCCAAACTGACCAATAAAGGTATCGTTTAGCAGTAAGAATTTCATGTAACATTGTCTGCTTGATAAACTATAATTGTCTTACTGAACAGTAAGGAAAATGCCTTGCGTGTAACTGGCAGAGCAATATTATATGGAAATACGTTTAAAGGTTGCTATAAATCACTTACAAAATGGTGATTACGATGAAGTATGGCTGGTATTAATTCCTTTTCCCTGGTAATATTCCCTTTTTAAAGAAATCACCACAACCACTCAAATACACTTAGCCAGTGCAACTCGTGTGACTGCGTTGGTTACTCGGTCGGTCGATTGTAGGGAGCAACCTTTGGATGTGTCATTCGATTTTATGGTTATTCATGACTTAAATCAGCAGCGCTCTGTTCGCCTCATTTGCTCCGCTCGCAGAACGCTGAGGAATGTGGAATGTTGCGCAAAGGTTTTGCTTTCCTGCTTCGCGGGTAATTCCGTCATGGGTTACCGTAAGGGGTAATTACATTTTTACATGAATGGTGCTGTTGGTGGTGGTGGGATCCCTTTGCTATCAATGACAGTGGGGGTTTCGGCTCGCTGCTGCTGGTCGAAGAGATGATGCAATCGACCTTTTGTGCATACGATACTGCACAGACATTTCCTTTCCGTGTCAATCGTAAATTTGTTATCAACGGTTGTGTGGCTTTCAAGCAAGGTCCAGTACCATTAATGGTTGTTGGTTCCGTTTACAGCTCAATGATTGATGAAAGAGTTGTTATGTTGAAGCACAACCTTGTGCGAAAGCTTGTAGTTTTAACTGTAAAAGGATAATCCAAGGACTACGGTGCTGCAAAGCTAAGGGGAATATGTGGGATGTGTGCGAATCACGTCGTTTGAAGAACTTTCCCATAGATTGTACATTTAGTTTCACCAAAACCGGAAAGGGTGTGAGTGGTTTTCGGTTCAGGGCAAATTGATCCGATCGATCGAGGGTAGGATCACATTTCTGCATGTAATCGAATACTTATCCTTTTGGGTGTGCTTGATAGAAGCCCCTTGCTTGTGCCGGGCGTGTTGGGTTTTGGTGAGGGGTGTCATGGATAGTTACAAGTTCCAACCTACCAGGCTAGTATGGGAATCGCACAAAACCACGCACGCCCTGTATTACATGCTTGGGGCAGCGAAGTAGCGGTCATAACATTTATGCGAAACTTGAATCGGATGTTACCATTCCAATGAGAGAAGGAAACTTACGGCATAAATGGCATCTTCCGGTGGACATCTCTGTTCTCACCGTACACGTAGATGCGGTTCTATGTTCTATGAAGTAAAACGGTGCAGCTTGAAGGATGCACGGACGGAAATGGTATGGTGAACTTTGCCTGGGACGAACCGTAACATTGGGTTTCTTTCACTTCGCTCTGGAAACACCTTCTTAACCTGGGTAGGAAACCACGAGCAAACCAATGCAGGGAGTCATTTGTTTTAACCCCTGCAGGTAGGTTGGAACACAAGTTCCTTATAGCACGGAATGATCCCTGCGGGGACGATTGATGGTTTGGTTCTCACCGATGCGACTAAGGTCAGCTGGAGGTAAAAATGTGTTTCGATAGTTCGGTGTGTTTCCTTTGCCTTCGAATCGTTATTTGCTATCGTTTTTGGAGCTACCTACATCGATTCCAGGAAGTTGGTTGAAAAGATAGTGAAAAAAGGATATATTTTTTCTATGGCGTGCGTCCTTTTATTTACGCTAAGACTGTTGAAATAAACTTTTTCCCCCTAGACGCATATGTTCCGAAGCATTCCATTCGTAAAATACTTAAAGCGTGTTATGTTTGTGCGAGTGCTTTCTACGGTACGGTAACAAAGAGAAATATTTTCTACCTGAACTGTATCCTGTGTATCTTGCACGTTGCGTTTTTAGATCTTTTCACAGTATGATCTTTGCTCTGCTTGAGAGGTTCCAGGGTTTGGGAATGCTATGTGTCGAATTGTCACGTAATATTTTTGAATGAATAATAAATCTTCTGAATAATGTACTTTGTTCGGTGACAATTTTCCAAACCGTGTAAGGTTTTAAATGCTGGCCTATTTTCAAAAGAAAAGAAAGAATCAAAATGTAATCCAGAACTCACGCGTATTCTGACTTTGAATGGTAGGTGTTACAAAATGCTGGGTAGTTTTATTTAAAGGCGTAGCTGAACTTATTTCAAAGCCATTTTTTTTTTTGGGTGAAACTTTTAGTTGTATTCGTCCATGAGATAGCAGTGTATGGTACTCTTTTATATCGGCACAATCCCTTGCACGGTTATCTCAAGATGAAGTTTATACCAGAAAATTTGAAGATGAAAAAAAACCAAAGCGCACTATCTACACCGACCGATCGAGTGATCAAACATGTTTACAAGGGTTCTTGTGTTATATGGGTTTTCTTATCATATATTCTTGAAAAAATCAAAAGATGAACAATGTGTTGCTGGAAAGATGGGATCGTTTGTTCTGTTCGGTTGTTCATAATTACCTAGAGGAATGATTTATGCTTGTATTTTCTAATCTCGTTTCCTTCTTTTTATACTTCCAGGTAAGGAGTGATGGAAAAACTTCTGTCTATCGGTATACCAACCATATGTGGTCTGCTTCACGCGCAACCAGTGGTGAAGTTTAAAATTGAGTTGATTTAGTACACGACCAGGTTTGTAAGTTATGAGGTAAATGTGTTCAAGAACAGCTTGAGGAAGAATGTTGCATTGGATCTTTTTTATACGTTCCTAAAGATGGTTCTCGTAAACTTTCTGATATATGCAAACATTTCAGTAAATTCGTTTACAATAGGATCATCGGATTAGTCATGTTGAGTATAAGATTTCAAACTTCATCTCTCATCTTAAGACATAAAGAATTGAACTATAAATCTTTAATACGACGAAGAACACAATTAATACAATTAATGATCGACCGACCAATCAAATGATCTGTAAAATTGATTTCGAACATGTATATTGCATGGTCAAGATGTTTTAAAAATTCCTAAACTGAAACCATTAATATTTCGTGTGTTTCTGCCATTGTTACTGGAAATACGGTGATCACATAATATGCATCAAAAGCAAGGAAATTTGCTGTTTTGTTTGAATTAGTATTAATAAACCCTTCGGCACTTGCTGGACACTGTTTGAAAATCATTAAAATCACAGAAGTGTATTGTTTGTAGCTAATGTTTGAGAAATATTCAAATATTCTTGCACTAGACAGAGGAGTCAGTTTCAAGAAGCTTGCTAGTTTAAGCTGCTAATTGGTGGCTGCTTTAAGGGTATGCTTTCAGGCTGGCAAGCGAACAAAGATTTGAACGATCATGCAGCTTTGATCCCACCGTCCGAAGTATTGTTTGATTTTCTATTATCGAGTACAAGTTAAGCGCTTGTAGCGTTAGTGGTAACGTGCAAGTGAAGCATATGAGCAAATATAAAGCAAAACCAATCGAAAGGTTTTCTGTACCTCCAAATAAAGCTCATCATCCAACAGGATAGCAATTATACAAACTACACAGCTACCCTTAAGACAGCCGACTAGAATATAAATTTGGGGTTTCACCTGGCTCGTGATTCCTTTATTACCTCATTATTTTTATTTGAGCCACGTTGTCAAGAAAAAAGTTGTGTTTTTCCTCGGTGTTCTTTCGCACTTCACGCTAAGACGTCACTCGGGAAGAACGGAAGATGAAGAAAAGAGATCATTATTTTTTGTTGCATACCCTATCGCTTTACAACGCAAACCAGAGGTTAGGCTGGATGATGATGACGGGCGAACGATAGCTAAGAGAAAGAGATACGCAAACACTCGTCGCACCGGCGATGATCAAAATTAATGATCCTCTTTGATCCGTGATTGAGTTCTGGCTGGAAGAATGTTTAAGGCTCGCGTGCTCCATCTCCCTGTGGACGAGCTGTGGCTGTGGCACGAGCAGATAAGAAGGTGCGTCTCTTATGCTCAGCGGATGCGGAATGTTTGGTTGAGGTTGGTTTTGAAAATAAGTGCGTTAATTGCTTTCTTTGGGGTTTGCCCTTTTGAACCCGTCAAGTTGGGTGCGCCCCTAAGTTTCTCTCTAGCCGATTCCAACAAGGTGTGACCCATCAATCGATCATAGCAGCGCGGCATTAGGAGTGTTTCAGTCAGTTTTGCGGGAGTTCACGCGAGGCTCGAGATACTCGATCGGAGGGACGGGGTTGTTCCGTACGCGTAATCTAAGGCGTGTCTCGCCTTCGCATCGGTTAGGCGTTGGAAGTGTGAGCTACTTTAGCCGTCGTCGTCGTCGTAGCGCATGGTAGGACTTTCACAATTTCCTCCATTCGGCAGGATCGGTTGGCGGGCAAGTCAGTCAACGCAAAATCAAGGTCGATTGTGCTTCCTACCAACACTCTTTTTTGTCACTTGTTCGATTAACACAATGCTGGTGGATGCTCTGGTGGTTGGAGTCTTTCAAAAGAAACGCGATGAAAATGATCTGCCCTCCAAGTCAACTCTCCAATGGCAGCCCTTCCTGGAATAATGGTACCGGGGGTCTAGTAGAAAAACGCATTCGTCTCGAGCTAATCGAATTTTATTATCCCGCATTGATGAGATTGACAAGGAAGACGCATCGAAGAAGCAAGAAGTCATCAAATCCCATGTGTGTGTACAGGGAAGAAAGGAACTCGCAGCACCCAGGTGTGTGTCCGTAGCCCTTGCGGTCATCGGAGTTCGTCGATCATTCCGTTTTCTGCCGTAGGCACTTCTGCGACTTTTCATTTGGATAAAAGCTCCATAAAAAAGGAACCCCCATTCCATGGCTTCTTGCCGTCGATTCTTGTGTGTTGCCGCGAGTGAAACTGGTCCCCGGCGAACGGCGAGCGGGAAGCGGTTGACATACATATTCCCGGTCAAGACCGTAAAAATAACCATCGATGATGGTGGACGAGGATCGAGATATGAAGTGTACGGCGGCAACCCCTTTTCTTCCTCGTACGGTTCTGTAGAGGTTGTTCTTGTCTTGTCCGCTTCACTCGCTTCGAGTTCCGTGTTTGAGGACGCTAATGATGTTGGCAATGGTTGGTCATCATGTAGGCCATTATGTACACGTAGATACAAAAAAGTCTTTGGAACATGGACGACAAGAAGAGAAGAGCGAGAAAAAAGTGTCAGCAGCCGTCGTAGAGACGAAGCAGCAAGAAACGAGGAAACAAAAGTGAAGAAAAAAAAAACAGGAGAAATATAGTCACCCTCGAAATGGTGACGTTGCTGCGCGATGTCGTGGCAACACATGGAGTTGGAGCTTCACGCTCGTTTGGACCCAAAGACCAGACATTCAACAGCGAATCAATCGATAGCAAACGCGAAGGAGAAAAACGATCGGAGAAAGCAAGAGAACATGTCACAAGAAGGAAAATAAATGCAAGCGGATAGCACGAGCCTCACGATCATAATTTATCGACAACCATGGCGTTCTTCTCCACGGGTTGTTGCGGTCCGGTGTCCCCTTTTTTTGTGGAATGAGGCTGCCTGGGCTCTTCCCGTTTGGGAGGAAATGAAGTCCTCGTGCAACGGACAAAGCGCTGCTTCCATCCAATTTGCCCGGTGGCCATGTTTGGCCCGGGGCGGGCGGCCGAACCGAGACACAGTGTGCAGAGTTTTGAATAAATCTTTAACCCTTTAAATTTGGGACCTTTCTCCGATCATTCATTCGTCCATTCCGGTATCCTCCAACTCGCGTCCGGACTGGAGCTTCCCTCCCGCTCCCCTTGTCGACCATAATTATCGATACTATTTATGTGTGTATGCATAGTGGCGGAACTATGTAGATATGTTTTTGTTTAAAAATCCTATAATTCGTCCAATGTCCAGGTTGCTTCGGGCTCCGTCTATTTCTTCCCGGGGATTTTTTTTCACTTGTGATCGCCCCAACGTGATGATGCTGTTCAATTTGACGGATCTCCGGACGGTTTAGGTTCCCCATGCGACGTATTGATGTTGTCGTCGTTCGGTTGCAAAAAGAAAGTTTTCTTACTCCCGGAGGCTGCTGTGATTTCCCGCAGCGACGTTATCACGCGATGAACGAGGGCTCAACGTGACACCAATATATGTGCGTACGCTGCGAGTGTGTTAGTGTTGATGAAGTTGAGCTGACACTTTTTAATTTTCTCCCATCACGCGGGTATGAGATGTGTTTTTTTCCTTCTTCCCCCGTATTTGAACGAAACAAGTGGGGATTTTCTTTCTCTCCCTTTATCAGTCATGCGTGTGTTTGTGCGTGTGTGTGTGTGTGTGTGTGTGGGTCGTGTCGCCCAGTCTCCCAGTGTTCGTATGCGTGATCGTGCGGGATGTAGCAGAGAAAGGCAGCGAAAGTAACGGTTCATTATCAAAGGTATGGCTTGCGGCTATTTGCAAGCGGATGAAGAAATGACCAACCCTTCGTGTGGTTTCGGTATGCTGAAGTTGGCGTGGCCGCGAGCAGGTCCGCGACAAATGACCATTGGTGTGTGGACAATCTGTTACGTTCGATTGAAAATGGAGCATGAATTAAATCGCGTCCTAAACGATGCCTCAAGATAGGATATGTTTTTTTTCCTGTTTTGCTTCCGAACCTCCACCCCAATCCATGTGCCTGAGATGAGCTTGATGCTAATTGCGCACCGACCCGTGGCCGTGTTTGCGTGGTAGGTGGTGGTGTGTTTATGCAGTCTTTAAAATAATAAGACATCGATAATGAGTGAATTAGGGTGAGCAAAATGTTCACTCATAATTAAATCAAAACAAATCAAGGAAAATCAAATTACGCTCCGTGGGGTCTTTTTGGCGTTCCCTCGCGTCCGGGTTGTTGTTTGGTTTTAATTGCTGCAATTATTGCCATTATTGATGTCCTCTCCCCATTTAAAGATTTGCTACGGTGCAGTGCAGCTTATGTAGGGCATCGTACAGTCAACATGTGCCCGTATGTTGCATGAGTGCGACATGAATGCTGTGATGTTATTTAGGTTGCACTAATGTGGAAAATGGGTAAATCCGCTTTCATCTTTCCTCCGATCGGGCAAGTTGTCCATCAAAGAGTAATTATTATGGTAGAAACTGCGATGAGGTGGAGTACAATCATGGCGTAAATGTCGTAGAATCTACAATAAGTAAAGGCAGTGGAACGCTTGATGTTTGCGATCAGAATCAATCCTTGAGAATATGAAAAGAATGCAATGCATGGGAGTAATCTTCCTTTGGCTTTATTCCTTCGTGAGCCATTAAAAACTCCATCCTTGGAATGGGGAATATTTTCTATGTTCGCCTCTGTGTGAAGGGATTTGTGCAAAATATGCGAAATATTCCAACGTTTGTCTCTGGCAAACGAAAGGGGATATATTAACTTTCCTTCAGTTTGTCATCGTAGCCTGGAGAAGTGTACTCTTCTCGCAATCCTAGAATACCTGGTCAGTTCGGTATGCCAAACGTGGTGGATTTGAAGAATGGATGAATGTCTCTTCAAGTTCACCGCCACCGGTGGGAACTGCGTCAGCAATGGCCGGGTGCGCCGATGGGGGTTGAATTTTCGAACGCACCGCACACGGGAGGGCGCCCAAGTAGCCTGTGGGAAAATGTTCCACCAGGGTGGCAGTGATAGTCGGCAGCACACCACAATGCGTTTGCAATGACAATAATAAATGAAAATAATAATCATAATTGTGTGCAGTCAGTCAGGTTGAACAATTTTCCCTCGATGGCGCACGGTACCCATGCATGTTTGTGTAACATTGCTCGAAAAGTCTGTATGCGAAATGTTTGTCCGCTTCGGAACGCGAAGGAAACGACAACTACTCATGCGGGGTTGGAACTGCGCTGGACAAGCAAAGCAAATGCCTGCGCTTGAATGCTATGTGCAGTTGGTGGTGACATATTGCTGGCAGGGCTTTAAAGGGTACCTTTTGTCTTGAGCAGTTTCAGTGCGCGTTTGTGGTGAACACTTTCGGAAAGAAACGATTACGGTCAACCGTTGATCGCAACAGCAACCGTATTGCTTTGGATATGCTCGTTGGGCGCAGCATCGCAAGTACTCGGTGCCGTGGTGCCAATGGAACGTTATTAAAGCTTTAATAATGTTTTGATGCGTGTGCGATAATTTGTCGACAATTCGCCGGGCATGATGGTGTTTCCTTCGTCGACGGGTTTCCACGGGGTTTGCACGCCAGGGTGAGAAATTGCACGAACGAGGTCACAGTCAGACACACACACATGTATGAGAGAGTGAGAAATACCCAAGCTATAGCGGGACAATTTTTGGGTGCCAGTGTGGCTAAAGCTTGGTCAAGAATTGTTCCAGCAGTTTAAACCGAAGAACAATTTCATATCTGCAGGCGGTCGTGCAGAGGACAAATTGAATTTCATCAAAAATTCGTTTCGAATGTTTTAGCCGAAATCTGGCAAGACAAAAATGCAGCAGCAATAGCAGCATGTACTTGGGGAGTTTGGAGCTTGAACTGCGTGTAATTAAGCCGCTTTAGACACACAGAGGCATACGTGGGTTTAGGCTGTAATCACCGAAAATTGGAAGGTTTGTTGCTCAGGCACGCTAGACACGCTTTTCTCAATCGTCGAAGTCGAAGCTCTCAGCGATCGCACGAACGGGAGAAGACTGTTCGGTCATTTAGAGAATGTTAATATATCTCCACTCCTTCGCGACGTGATCCACTGCCTTCCCTGCTGGCATTCTCTGGGGTCTTTTCTCGGCCAGAAGATTAGTGAAGCAGGAAAGGAAGCCGATCAGCCGCTGCAGCAGCAACAGCGCAACAAATTTATTAGTTCTACTGGAAGATTAGATAAAAACGAGATGTAAGCGGCTTAGACCACCGTTCCCCCTCATAGGCATCGATTCCCGACGTTTCGGTCGGGTCGATTTTTTCGATTATTTTTCCAACATTGAAGATTTTCGGATGCGATGGACTTATAGTGAACACGAACTAACACTGGTGTAGGTCAAGCTTCAGATAATTTGCCGGTGTTTAACTTTCTTCTGGTTCTCTCTCAACGGTTATTGACGATAGGAAATTGTTGGAAAGGATTAGCAGCTACCGTGCGGTTGTCACCGTCGTGAAGAGCTTGACGGCGATAGGAACAATATCAAAGTAATAAGATATCTTAGCATTGGAAAATGTTAGCTGTCGAATGCCTGTTTCGGGCAAAGCTTATCGGCATACATTTTTCATGCATTTTTGTGAAGGAAAATAGTATAATTTAATTTAAGTCGTCCAAAGAGATACAAAGATCACTTTGATTGACAGTTTCAGTTGTGTGTCTGTGAAGGGAGTACTGTTGCTTAATTAAGCCAAACCGTTCAAGCCACAGTGTAACATCTTTTCGTTGTTCCTTTGTAACAATGGTACCATCTTGAGGGCGAGAACTTAATTCCACACAAAGTTGGAATGAATATTCAAAAGAACAGCGATAAATCTGTCTTACGCAAACTGTAAGATACGTAGAATACATTCTAATGTCATACTTATTGCTTGTTGCTTACTTTACGGCTCCACAATCAATCTTGCTGGTTCATGTGCCACTTAAGTGTGTTTGTGTTTTTTTTTTATGACAAACTTCTCCTCAGATGGGTTTGTCTTCCCGTTCCGTAAGATTCATCACTCACCGCCAACCTCCGTTTGGTTAATTGAAACAAATAAATTATTCAATCATTATTTGTATGAGACCAGTGCGCGCGAGTGGGTTCAGCAAACTTCTCCCAGCGCATAATAAGCATCCCCATCGTCGCACTAGCCTTTCCGCACCCACATCGATATATCCGGAAACACGAACCGGGGAAAAAGAATTGTGAGCTGCCAAATTACTAACAAACGCGACCGGGCAAAGACACAAAACCCGAAGGCAAGAAATCCACCCGCTGGCGGAAGACAGTTAGAACAATAAAAGTGAATTAATTTTATCTCTCCCCAAAGGCAAAACCACCGCGTGCTATCACCTGGCATCCTACCCACACACCACCGGGGTGGCTAAGGGTGGCAGTGAGAGCTAATCTGCGTCATTCAATCTAGACGCAAAAGGGTCCATTGTTTCGCGGTTTCTACGCGCGGTACCCCCTGATTCAGACAGGTTACCCTATCCTGAACCGGACCATAGACGTTGGTAGATTTGATAGTATTTTTTTCCCTCTCGCTTTTGACCCCCCGCCTGGGCTGGTGGAAACTCTTTGAAGGTGCAGTTTTTATGGCGATGCCTTTTTCTCACCGAAGGGAAGCAAAAACAAAACATTAAAATAACAAAAAAAAAAATCGGTGAAAAATTACCCACCTAAGACAAAAGGCTAACCTGGCGTCGAGCGGGGGATACTAAAGTCGAAATAAAACTCGAAGGACACAAAAAAGACACCCCGAACGCGAGGACGGAAGTTTCACCCTCACCACCTCCGCTGATCTGTTCTCGTTGCAGAGGTTCAAAGCACACACGAAAAAAAAAAAACAACGAATCCATCGCCTGGAAAAGCTCCTCGACCCGACCCGAGAATGCTGGGAAACGGGCGAAGAAAATTCTCACGCTCAGCAAACACCTCGTTTGTGTTAAAATAAAAATTAACATTTTAATTTTATTTTCCCTTACACTTTTCCACTGGGCGCAAGATCTCGTTCGTTCGTTCTGGATGATTGCGGGTGGCGTTGGCGTTAAAGCTTTCCGACCAGAGTCGTCGTGTTGGTGCGTGTATGTGTGTGTGTGTGTGTGGGAAGGGGGGGGGGGGGGGGGGGGAGTATGCAGGCCGCATGCACATGTTTGCCTTTGTCTTCGTCTTTAACGGTCCTACGGTTGAGCGATTTCGGCCGTTTCTTCCTTTTCCAGGTGACGTCAGCATTTTCTTCACTTCTCAACCGTGACTACCTGTTTGCATTCAATTTCCGCTTTTATGTTTACGCACTCTGGTCCCCAAATGAATTTGCTGGTGTGTATACCAGCAGACACAGCCCGGGCTGGTGGTGAACCAACTCATCGATAAAGTTGCCCTTCCGGAGTGCTGCACACAAGCGCATGCACACATACACACACTCATACAATGGCAGGGCAGAACAAGGGCACAGAAGCGTGAAAGTTCGCAAAAGATACACAGGCACCTACACACAGGACGAATTAAAGGGCAAAGGATGCATGGATGCGTTGGATGTGGAATTAATTAATGTATCAGTTTCAATGTTTCTTTTGGTTAGTATAATAATGTATCAGTAAAGTAAGCTAAACTGGAATTTAAAAAGATATTTTAAACTTTAACGAAATTAATTTTCACAATCAGTATATTATTCATTGTCCTTTGATTAAATTTTGTTGTGAAAGATTTATTAAACTTGTGATAACTTTTATGGAAATATTGAATATTTTCAAATATTGTCTATTCCTATTGAGAATTAAACTGTCTTTTTTTGCGCTCTGTTCGATTTAAACCCATTCATCAGCATTATTCAGAGCAGGTTTCATCTGATTTCAAGGGTTCAGAATAGATTATGCCTCTCTCGTCCTTCCTACATTGAGACTGTCGACATCGTCCAAATCGACTAGTTTAACTTGCCAGAACCACTCTTGACACTATGTTTTTATGAGAGAAACATAACACATTTAGTACACATAAAAAAAGAATTCACACAAATGTCGATTTAGATATAGGAAATCATTCACGTTGAGACATATGATGTAAGATGTCGAGTTTAAAGTTTAAGCAAATATATCATTTGCCATTAACTTTTGCTGTTTTAGAGAAGTAAAACTCAAGTTCCAATTTTTACCAATTAAATTGTTTAATAACGGACGTTACTTAAGTGTGGACTTAGTATAAAAAGATTGAGTTGAATTGCTTTCAGCGAGCATTTTCATTGTACCTTTTGGCTTGAATCAGTAAGTTACTCTCTATTCCATAACTACTTCTGCACCATTATCATCACCGTTATCGTCAATGAGGCGGTATCTGTGCGCCGGAGCTCTTGTTGCGCTGGTTGTGGTTCCACTGAAGCATCTCAAGATACAGATATTTGATTCGCAACAGCACGGCGTACGGCGTAGTGTGTAACACTTGTGGGAAAATTGTCTCGTATGCGCATTCTGCGTGGTGTAAGCACGGAAGCGAGATGAATGGAAAGGGGAATGAAGGGTACAAAATTAAATTAAAGTAAAGCAAAAATAACGTGCTGATAGTGTGACGGTGTGGCGGTCCACGTGCCTGGGGTTGGGTAGGTGTGGAAAAGCATTTGTCCTACCAGCGATGCAGGTGGACGATGGTCTCGTACCGACGCCGAACCATATCTATTTATCCATCTATTTGCACTTATGTGATTCGCTGGCATGGAACCGACGTGTTGTGGAACCGATTCCGTCATGCCGAAGGTGTATCTCGTCGGTTTTGGTGTTCCTTGGGTCACACTGACAACGGTTTGGTTCCGCCGGCACACTCCCATCGCTTGCGAAACGAAAATGGTGGCGTCTTGTGTTCTGGCCCGGAGGCGACCATAGTGTGTGATCGAATTTGGTCCTTCCGTGCTTCCGACTCGTCGCACATCGAACGGAGCCAGCAGCGCGGGAGCAAAAGATAGCTCAAGTGCTTCCTCCACATACGAACACAAACAAGTTTTCAATTGTTCGAGAAGCACTTGACGCTCGAGAAAATTTGTTACAGTTTCGTACTTGCAACTACTTGCATGCTTTCCGTTGCGAACCGGAAACCCACATACATACGCCTCAATTCGGCAAACGGGGAATGTATTGTGGATCGCGTGAATCGTAGTTTCTTGGCCATTTTCTTGCAGTTGCACTTCTGGGGTAAAGTAACCCACAATCAAAATAGCCCCAGAGTTTGGGTGGAAAGATGTGGACGAGTAAGGCGCGGAGCGTGCAGCCACGGGGGTTGGAAGGGATCATATTTAGAGCTCTGGATGCTGCTTGGGGCAATCGGTGGCAATTTTTTGAAGCACCGTTCAACGTAAAGGCAGCTTTGTGTAATTCCATCATTTTCCAATGGCCAAGTAACCGGTAGTAGCAATAATGTCATTTTGTTGAAGCAGGACCTGAATGAACAAAATCGGTAAGTGGGTGAATCGTGGCGTAATAATCGACAACACCAACCGGTGGGAGATTATTCGATCGGGCACATCTTATCGTCTGCCCGGCCCCAAATCCTTCCAGCAGTCAACGAACCAGCGAACCAAACGAAAGTCCTTTTCTCTTCGCTGAAGTAGGATTGTATCGGCTTAACGACGCTGATGCCTGCGAACGAAAGATTATTCTTTCCCGACTACACCAGCGCCTGAGCGACGACGAATCGCCAGCCTTTCGCTCATCCCCGACCACCGCTGCCTAATGCTGCGTAGTTCGTGCGAATTCTAATTAATGTTTCGTTTCTTGAATAAGCTATTTTTGCAGTTGACTGATCAAAACCGCTCAACAGCTCACAACATGTGCTGGGCCATCCCTTCCATTCCCACGTAGCTGCTGGGTTTGGTGGGGTTTGGGCTGGGCGGTGGGAGATGACAGAAGGGATCGAAGGTAGATGGAAAGTTTCAAAATTCGCGCCGGCCGTCTTCGGCTGTGCCCTTTCGCTGCATGCACCCTGAGGGTCGTCAGGAAGAGGACGACGACGACGGGAACCCGTTGAACCGGATCTTCGCCCGCGTATGGAAATGTTTGGCAGATGCGCAATGAACGGGACGACTGAAGATTGGGGAGGGTGGTGGGATTGATTAGAAAATCCATCACAGGTTTATTTTGCAGCTCAGATAAATAGACACTCTTAATGGCTGGAGTTTATCGCGTCAGTACGGTGCCAAAGGGATTGGGAAGCGTAGCAAAGGCCACGGGCTACGGGATCGAATTTTCCGTCGGTCGAACCGCGCGGCATTGCCTCGCGCTCTAATGATGAGCGCGTTTTTGGTCGAACCGGTGCCGCAGAAGGGTCGCAGAGACAATCAATCATGGTGATCGCCGCCACCACGCGGGAAACGCAATGGTGTGATGATGGTGAAAGACGATGGTCGAACAACGCGCTTGGGACCTTTTTGTGAATTGTCTTGTCGTGGAATTTTCCTCCAGGCTAATAATTAAATCCATCGGATGATCTTACCTTACGCAGGGTTTTCTTCAATGCCAAACTCTTATCGGCGGCTAGCGGTGTGGCGAAAACGGTTTTTGATCTCAGTGGGCTGCGCAGCGGTGTGGATGGCAGGTGTTGGACTATTTGGAAACAAATAACATGGTATCATAATATCTTGTGGTGTTTGTGGTGTGACTGCTGCCAGCTTTTATCTGCCGCTCCTCAACAAGTTAGCGTTTAATTCTACAGCCCCCTCACTTGATATGGATGAGCCCGCCCAGGAGGGAAGAATGCGAAGATAGCAGCACATAAATTCCGATGTGTCGAGTAACGGGCTGCGAAGGTATCATCTCTGTAAGCACCGGAGTGTTGTGTTTCGTATATGTGTTTCTTTTTTACATATCTGTTAAGCGGTTTCGTGAACAGCTACTGTCATGTGGTTTTTCTTTCTTTTGCTAATCGTCGAGGAGCCGCGGAAGAAAACCGAGGTGAAAAAAGGTACGAGAAGAAAGAAAGAATTTCACCTCTCAAAATCTGAAGCGTCCTTCAAACGGAGGAGTCCTTCCCAGTGTAGGAGTAAGCATCGTGCACGCTCGGGAATTGAGTTGAAGTAGTAGCATTCAAATCATGATTAATTACAGATGTGTCGTTACCGCCTTCTCGAGGGCGTTCAAGCCCGGCATCAGCGAAAATCGTTTTTCCGGGTCATGGTACATCGATGCAGCCGCCGCCGTCGTCGTCATCGTTGTCGACGCTGCTGCCGCCGCCGTTGGTTTGGTATTAAATCCCAAGAGTACATTTATGTCTTTTACGGAACATATTGGTTTCCATTGCTTGCTTTCGAGCGGGAAAGAGCTCACACATATGGGTCCCTCGGTGTATTTGCTCTGTGCTATGAGCAGCCAAAAAGAAGGGGAAAAAAACAACGAACCACTGAGCTTGAGCACGAGCATGAGTTTAGCCGCGTTGAAGTGGAAGTGAAAAGTATCGACATAAATACTCTCTGCAGCATGGCATTCCCCGAACCGAAATTCGTCTTTTGGGTTTTGCGTTTGAAGGACTACCGTTGGGGCTGCCCGTAAAAAGGGTGGAACTTTCAATCTGCTTACGCTTTTTTGGATTTTATCTCGAAGCAACCACGAACAGTTTCGGGGGGTGGGGTTCGATCCGTGCCATAACAAGCAGGCATGCAAATACCGGCGCACGAGTAGTTTTGTGTACTCGGGTCGAGAAAACCTAGAAGGCATTCTAGGCGCGGCCGCAGGGCCGAAAGCAACTACGGCAGGGTGATCATCAAAAGCTGGCTACACAGGAGGCCCCATCGGTGGCATCGAGTGCAGCCCCGAGATGAGAGCTCCCGAGATAGATTGATTATAATCTTAAGCAATCAATTTGCTTCTTCCGTAGCGCAGGAGCGTGTTTTTTCCGAGCTTCGATGGTGGTGGTGGGTCTCTTGTGTTTCGTGTTTTGGCATGTGCCAACGAGAATTCGGTTTCGACGCTGCCGGAGTAAAGGATTGTGACAGTGTGGTGCGATGCTATCTGACGGACTCTGGGCACAGTTGATCACCTGTTTGTTCTGGCATGAGAGATTACTTGTAGCTGGTCCATTTTAAACAGCATTGCTCGGTGAAGGTGCTGAGGGCTGCGGCAAGTGGAGTCCTGTTTTGTTTTATAAGACTGGAATAGAATGTAGTGGAGCAAGCAAACTAACAGATAACTGCACACTTTTCGTTACCAGTTACTTCATGCTCTGGTGGATTAGTTAATGAACTTTTGGGATGTTTCGGCATGAAAATTCTTGGTGCGGTGCCGTGTAGTTTTCTGGACCAAAACCAAATACACCGAACGGCAAACCGAATGATGCTGCAGTCCTAATAAATGCTACTGGTTGATTCTGGAGATTTGTTTGTTCGTTATGTTTTTTTTTCCAACAATTCGACACACTTGATAGAGGATGCATGTTATCGTGTTAATCCAATCTCTCACCTAGGCTGTTCAGTAAAATGGGTGTTTTTGTTGGTGTAGAAAATTCTTGCCCAGAATCGGACAGCGTGCGGCAGAGGAGAACACAACGGGGATTAGTTAGAATTTTCGGATAGTGAAATTTGTTTTCCTCTAGTGCCTTTGGCTACTTCCGGGGGAAATGGGAACAATTAAACATCGTCAGCAGATCAGGCTATCCATCACGACGACGATAGAGGGCGCCTGAAAGATCAATGTCTTGCTCATCCGGCTCCCCCCATCACACTGGGTTGTGTGTGCCGTTGCGTTTGGAGAGTCCTTATTTTGCGAGGCTCGTCGAGGCAATGCATAAATTATGGCTCAATCAGGGATGCCGAAGCCTGTGAAGGCAGAATTTGAACAAACCGTGATGTCGGGAATGTTTGTCATTGTCGTTTGTATGTGCTCCGTGCGAATAGACATTCCACAAATCACTCCCGGGCACCCATCGTTCGCTGCGTTCCTTATCGATGGAATACGCTCCATATTTGTCAACTGCATGTTGTGCGGCGCCAGCATGATGAGGATGTTGCACAGTAAGCAGCACTCGCCTGCGATGCGTCTTAGTAGGACAGCTTCCCGCATGGTGATTTAAATCATCGATAATACTTAAAGAAAATCCAGCTCTTTTCTGTTCGGCTCGAAGGCGTACACGGTGGACATGGATAGCGTTGCGCTGGGTAATGTCCAAGGCAGTGAAAGAGAGAGAGAGTGAGAAAATGGAACAAATGGCACGATTTCATCGGAATGTCCCCGGTTCATAACCGGTGACAGATTGCTGGGAACGGATTTGGCATCCGCGTGCTCATGTCAATCATGGTCCCATGCTCAATGTACCTTGGCCGTCTCGTGCAATCGGGCAGCATCCTGCTGGAGTTACAGTTTCGTTCTCGCTTCGGTTTCGGCCACTCGTGCCACTTTAAGCTGAGTGCAGCTGGCTGGCAGCTAGGACAACCATGTACGGAGCGAGAGACGAATAAATCTGATTATTCCGTACAACCTTTCGGATAATTGGAACTCCAACAGCGGATCGTCCGGGCGCGTGACCCCGAGCAAAGGGGAAAGACGTTCGATACACTGGCGTGTGCATGTGCGAGACGCCGGACGAACAACCCTTTTGTCACACTCTGCGACCTCGCTGGATCTTATCCCTTGTTCGAAGACTCGACGGAAGCGCTCTGAGCTGTGCAGCAGTGCATGGTTTAAGCTCTGGAGCTGGATTTGAATCGGATTTGAAGCTTCCGTTCAAAATTAATTTCGATTTCATACTTTCTCCTGCTCGCGGTTTGGTACTCGGGCAGCTGCGCCGGTGTCAGCCGACGGTGGCTGCTTGCGCGTGACTTGTTTTCTCCAATGCTCTATGGCAGAGGAATCGCGCGACCACGCGAGAGTGGATTTTGTGTGTTTTTTTTTCGTGATAGCTAAAGCGGTGGTGTATTTGGTTCGGTTTCATGTCTATTTCCCTTTTTTTGTGGCCTTCGCATTTTTTTCGTGTTTTAACTGTTGTAGAAATGAGGGAAATACGTTGGATGGTGGATGTGGAAATAGTGAGATGTGCCAGTGCTGCACACCGGACCTTGGGTTTGCGGGTTTAATCTCCCCTTTCGTCCGACTACCGTGTCGTTCGTTTCATCTGCCCTTCGAACTGAATGGTTGGCACATTTTTTTCCTCTACTTCATCAGTTTATTTCCTGTTCCGCGTGTCACCATTCTTCACGAAATGCGACGTCACGATCACTCTCTAGACCGATTTGGTTCGTGTGTTTCTTTCTCTCGCTCTGCTGCCTGTTTAGTTCGTCGTGCTTTCTTTTTGCTGCATCCATGTTCAGTGCGGTGGTTTTCATTTCTGATGCATAGTGAATGCACGTTTTTGAATAAGTATAACGAATCTACGAACCGAAGTGGTCCGAAGTTCCCTATGTTTCGGTGACTCATGCGGGTTTTTCTTTTGCTTCTCCCCCAAGTTCGCAACTTTTCCACCCAAATTAGCGCTCGCGGGATGGGAAGAACACATAACGTGGGTGCAGCATGAAGGGCATCTAGCTGTATCCCGGTTGAGTCCCCTTTAGCAGACAACCGTACACACATCCGACACCCGGCTGGAGCCTCTCGTTAGACGTGTGCTCTAGAATGGTTGCCCGCCAATGGAGATTAGTTGGACAGCGGGTTGCTTTTTTTTGTCTTCTTATGCTTGTCCTCCTTACGCGGCGCGCACTAGAAAACGGTTCCAATTCCAAGGACGTATTTTGAGGTGTGGCTCGGTGATTAAATCGTGTTATGTTGCGGTTACTCTATTTGCTGCCGATGCACACGATCGCCAAGCACACCGCACCACAAATGGCCCATTTGGAATGGAGAACGTGGACGGACGTGT
This sequence comes from Anopheles moucheti, assembly GCF_943734755.1. NCBI lineage: Eukaryota > Metazoa > Arthropoda > Insecta > Diptera > Culicidae > Anopheles > Anopheles moucheti. The sequence continues at coordinate 44,087,734 of NC_069141.1, read as the reverse complement.
CCGCCGGCTCGAGCGATCGTGCTCGGATCGAATGTATGCGGGAGAAGAGAAAAAAAAAATCATAGTCGTGAAACAAAAATGGGTGGCCTGGAGCGAAGAAAATTGGATCGGATTGGATTGCGCGCACGGCACACGCGGCATGAACGAGAGACGCACATTTACGTCGCGTAGCGTAGGGCATTTTTTGCCTCAATCTCGCGCTCTTTCTCGCTTTCTTTCCCCGGTCTATTGACGGAAAATGAACTGAAATGCCGGTTGGGCAACTCCTTTCAGATGTTTCAACCCTTGGGCGGGTACACTTCATAAATACGCTTAGTTAAGAGATTTGTTTCGCTCAAAATCATTGCAACGCTGTTAAGCGACATGACAAAGGGGAGGCGCGGTTATAGTGGAGTCGAGAAAAGCCCTTTCAACCAGCACTAGGCATATTATTGCATTGGCGCAGTCTGGGCCGCTGAGTATATTTAATGGCCAACAGCTTCACGCAATGCTTGAGACAAAGCGCAATTCATTCGTCACTGTTGCATGTTGTCATTGTTGCGCTGCTGCTAACTCGCTGGGGGTTTGTTTTGTGTGTTTAAAAGATCAAGTGACACATTTTGGGCAGTGACCCACGAGCGAGGCGACACTGGATCGAATCGATAATGAATGGCCTGTTGGTGGAATGGAATTACTGTTTCGGGTTTGAAAAGTACAATTAAATTAACGGGTGAAACGTGTTTGATTAACACTTGTGAACTTTCAAAAAGCGTTGGGAGTGATTTAATTAAATGTTTGCTTTTTTCTTCCAATGAAACGGCTGTAATGCAACAATGTTTTATGATTGCTGAATCACAGTTTGCGATGTGATCATGGCATTGAAGATAGGGTTATGTCAGTAGTATTATTATTGGCAAGAAAAAATCCCTGAAAATGCATTTGGTTTTAAACAATCTAAAACGTGTCTAGAATATGTATTTGTAATCAATACATGGGGCAAAAACATTAGTAGGATGCTTAATTATTGTTTTTTATTCCAGTGCTGTACAACGATGCGCCATGAATAATGTTCTGATTTCATTGCCACAAACCACAAACACTAATGATACGCTGCACAAACTCGTTCGCAAAAGTGCACGCATCAGCAGCACGCCGCCACGGGTGCTCTGACGACTGGAAAGAATGGTGATCATAAATACTTTCTCTGTTGGCAGCGAAAACCAGAAAAAAACATCGCTTTCCCGCTTTCCATCCGACTGCGATGGGACAAATTTTTCCTTTTTTTGACGAATTTAGAGGAACCAACGTGCGCTCCCAGTTGCGTGTTTGTGAAACACCCTTTTTCGGAATGAAAATAGTGTGCGTGGTCCATTTGGTGGCCGTGGCTCACGGCTAGCTCTATCGACAGCTGATTAATCAAAGTTGATTAGCATAATCAATATCAAGCGAACCTGAGCACTTCAGCTCTCAGCCCAACCGATATGGTACCGTTTGATGCCGTCAGGCAAATGGTGTACCGCGTCTTGTCGGATCCGCACGAACCCTGCGGTTCGCTTTCGGGATGCAGGAAGAAGTGCTTTGAGTGGTCAAACCCATTACGATTATTAGCGGTTATTTTTCGTGTGAGGATAATTGATGGCTTACTTGTCCTTGCTGGAGCGTGGTTGATGGTGGCAGTTGCCGTGGTGTGTTCTCTGACGTTCTCTTCGTGCACGGCGCTGTGTGTTTATGGCTGGTACCACAATAGTGGAAAACCACTCTATCCAATCAGACACCGGATCTTGAAAGCATGGCTATTTTTCTTCACCCCGGTCCAATGGTTGATGTTGTGTTTGTTTAGTGGCCGGTGGATATATGTGCACAAACGTCTTCTCTGACCCTTTTGTTGCGTTGCTTGAAACTAGCGCTTTTGAGCTAATCCTTTTGTACCTGCGTAAAATTTCTCAATCACAACCGTGAAATTGGAAGGTAATTAATTAGCAGTTCATTCAATCCAAATTCTGAGCGCGATCAAGCGGATAAAAGCGGTGCAAACAGAATCATAAAGTTGACCAAACTCAGAGCGATGCATGCGGACAAGCAAAGATGTATGTGGTTCTTTTGTCCTTGAGCAAAGAAGAACGTATGAGTATAAGAATAAAATACCTTTTCTTTGCAATGAAAAATAAATTCCATGATTTAATAAAAGACATTGTTCATATTACTCATAATGTATGACTGTATGTAGTACTGCACATAAACGCTGACCAAATACATGATAACCCAATTTTTTGTTACATACAACTACTCCACCCACAGCCAAACGAGATCCGCTGGGGATAGTTTCGGAGTCATTTACGTTTTATGATGAATGGCGAGAAGTTGTTCAACTGGTGGTTTTCATGAACGCAACACTTGCCACTTTCAAAACTGAAACGAACCAATCGCGAACAATGGGAGTGAAAGAGCGAACCGATGGGCGCACTTGCAGTACTCTTGACATAAGCATCATTTATCTTATTGTTTGAGTATAGGTTGGCGTGAGGACATGCCAAGGCGGAATTTGAAAAATTGCACCCTAAGCGAACTCACCGAGTCTGGGCGAGTTGTCCCATGCAACGTTGGTCGTCATAATTTCCGGCCAAAGGAAGGGCCAGTTTCTTGGGTTTGCCGATTTTAAATTTAGTACCACTTTAATGTCGGTCAGCCGGGAGCGGGGTGTTTGATTGATTGGTTTAACAATAGTGCGCTTAAAGCGGAATGGAGAAAGCGCGTATGTACCGCCCGCGTCCCTTGGGTACCCGCGGTTGGCCCAGGCAGAGAAGGGGTCAGGTGAATCGGAAATCCTAGTGTTGAATATTTTGTTACGACGATATCGATAGCAGCTCAGACAACACAGGTCTTCCGTCTTCCGTTCGGCGCACACATGTCCGTGGGCTTTGAAGTTTTTGGTGGAAAGAAACGTTCAACTAATTACACAATCAATTACATCGCGGCTCTATTCCCGTTTCTGCCTTCCCGTTTCGGAGTTTTGGCGCAAAAGTACGCATTTGCCAGTGGCGTCGGCGAATATTCCGATCACGATTAGCAGGAACATTTCGGGCGAAAAGAGGCTTCTTACCTTCACCTCAACTCACCTCACGCTTAGCGCCGTTTAATCGTGGCTATCATTTCAATATGCTGACGATCGTTCATCTCGGCTAACGGCCCGGGTGACCGGTCTCCTCGCACTGTTTGGCATGTTCGACTGGTCTGCAGGAAAGTTTCCGATTTCGTAGATTAATTTTCAACTTCGAGACGATTTAATTAATTTTATCCTCGAGCTAGAGGAAACCATCCCTGGAAAAACTTCGATCCGACGAAACAGGAACGACGCTGTAGTGGGAAGAACCGAGAAAATGTGTTCAGCGCACAACAGAGCACACAAGCAATGGCAGAGGGCGATGGCTAGAATCCTAGACATGTTCTTGCTCTTATTCATGTGCTTTTTTATATTGAAGTCATACTGTAGTAGCGTTGGTCAAGCTTTGATTAAGTTAGAAATGCAAAACCATCCAATCAAATTTCCTGCCGAAGAGAACAACAAATCATGCCACTAATAAAAATAGACATGAATGCTTGAGGAGATTCCCTAGAATTCACTATATATCGCTGCAAAATGTTGGAAATGTGTGTTCATAGATATTTCCCAACGGCGAGCTTTCAGTGAAATTAATGGAAGACGTTGGCGAGTGAGTGATAATAGACGAAACGGAAGATATGTTTTCGATCGCCGCTTAATGACACTTCAGGCGATGGATTCCAGGGTTCCCGGCGTTCAATCCCGGCAGTGTGTGAAGAAGGGTGCAGAGGAAATCGCTATTTATGTTTGATAAAAAAGGAAAGGAATCCGTGTGGAAATAGACTGGAGAGTTTGTACGGTGAATGATTGGGATCGAAATATAGCTGGAAAATTTATTTTCCATCCTCAGTTTCCTCCTGCTACTTGCGGCTGTGATGGATCGGTAAAACTTCTCCGTTCCTAAAGCGATGCATTTTTTCCGAAATTCGATACCATTCAAGCGATTGGAGTTTTTAGCTTTGCTTGAAACTATTAGTTCCGTTTAAATCTGTTCGTTTACAGCATTGATGGAACAATTATAAATTGTTCGCCATATTCAACATTGTTTGTTGTAACTAACAAACAATAGAGATTGAACTTTTGTTGGATAAAATCCATGCAAGCTTTAAATCAGGTGCACAATATATTGTTCGAATCGCAACGCTGTTCAATTCATGATTTTCACTTTTAGGCGTGAATTAGTTATGCACCCCTGTGTTAAAAGTGATCTGAAATTCATAACCATACCGAACGCGCATCTTCATGCAATACTTTACTGCAGAGACTGCAGCCTGCGAGCAAAATAGCTGGTGAGATGAGACCCAGCGGTGGGAGCGAAACCGAAACGAATTCGAAGCGTTTGGTCGTGGAAATTAAAGCATCATAAGCGCAAGCACTAAAAAAAACCTCTGAATCTGAATAGCTCAATGATGGGAAGGTGGTGGGTATGACGTTGTAAGTGGAACTGAAGCGAATTGCTAGCTACTACTGCTGATTCATACGAAGCTCGCATGTGCCGGTGCGATGGATGCCTTCCCAGCGGCTGGGAATCAATGTACGATTTTCGATGCTCTTCGATGGAAGGTGTGTAAGTAAAAAGTAAAACCAAGCAAATTTGATAGAAATACACGCGCCACGAGTTTTCAGTTGATCAGCTTATCATGCTTTTTGTTGCTGCTGATATCTTCTTTTTTTGCGCCCAACAGCTTGGACGAGGCAAAGGTGTTAAAGGAAGAGCATTACTAATGCACACGAACAGTGCTCTTTTTCCGATTAGCTGATTGATTTTCAAGAATCTCACATTGGACGATGCTGAGGTTGAGCTGTATGTTTGGTTGCGGAGAATATTAATTGCTGTAAAATCCCATTCCACAAGAGTGGCATCGACAGGCAGTCTTGAAGAAAAGGAAAGTCTTAGCTACGCATGTTTTGCTGGCATGCGAAGATGCTGCCTGGTGCTCCTTCTAGTAAAGTGGAGTAAATTACTGTGAAAGACCGAATGCTAAAGGCAAATGAAATGAATTCCGTAGTAAGTGCGCAGTAAGTCCGTATGCAGATGGCTAAATGTGCGCGACGAAATGGTTCATGCAGTAGTGAAGTAATGTTCATATAATTACGTTATTTAAAGCAAATTGTTTTGCATCACATGCGCGCTACACTCACACATGGCGTGGCAATTTCGAAATGGTTAAACCAATAGCAATCAGTGTCTTGTATCAATACCCGCCGGCTATTATGAAGTGTAGGAATGTTTTGATGATACGGAATGCTTTTTCCCCAGCTGGTGTTACTGCGAAAACTCAGCAACCAGGTGGATGAGGATGATGTTGATGATGAGTGGTGAGAAAAGCTTTCATCGGAAGTCACAAATTTGCGGATGGCGTTTTGCAGATATTTTTCTGCACCGTCATTAGCGAATTAGGTTTGATTTGTAAGGAGTTGCAGGAGTTGGGCCATGTTGACTTGTGACTTGTGCCTTGTGTACGGTTGACTGATTGGTTCGTTCGCTGACGACGCCCGTGGGACTGTTCATCGTTCAGATTGAACCTCGCCACCAGTCTTCTACCGTGTTGCTCTGGTTTCCGTTACCCACCGCGCGCTCGTGTGTGTGTGTGTTGAGAAACAGGAAACCGTTGCCAAAGACTGGCATGAAAGAGTCTTATAAACAATGCAGCATAATGTAATTATGTTTGATAATGATCACACGATTCTTAACTGTTTCATACTTTATGAATGTGCCGAGCTGTGCGCCTACAAGGAATTGAGACCATACAGTGTGTAGACGAAATGAAAGGTGGTGAGGTGGGAGAGTGATGAAGAAAAAAAAATCCGGACAATAAAGCAAACATGGCCAAGTAAACTAACTGTGGGTTGTGGCCTTCTAACAATGGATGGGAGGGAAGTCGCCTGCACTGGGGCAAAGAACAACTGGCAAAGAAAATGAATACCGCATACACCCATACACCGAGCATGATTTCGATTCCGTGGACACTGTGCTTCACATCACGCGTGTGTGATGTCGTGCGTGAGACATATGGTGGAAAAATCGTGGGTGAAAAGTCACCGACCGAGTGTTGGCCGATATATGGGTTGATAACAATAGCAGCAATAGCAGTAGCAACGGCACCACAACACCATGTTTTGATCGTCGTCTTAAGAGCGTGTAGACAATAGAGCATCCTCCGCAAGGTGTCGTGCACCTGAGTTTTGGGACAGGCCAGATCGGTCGAGCAGAAAACACTGTCTGAGAATAGATCTTGCAGCGTGTCGTGGCTGTGTGGAAATGTAATTGTTTTATTGCAAACAAAGCACTGGGAGCTGTGGGAGCAGTAATCCACGTGATCGGATGTGATGAGAAGTCAGCAGTCACCATGCACAGGCCTAGCAGGATGAAACAAGTGGAACAGAGCACGATGAGAATGTTGTGTCTAATGTTTTCACATGTTCGGCGTTCACAACAGTTAGTTTAATTAAATTTCCAATATTGATTTAGTTGTCGGTTAGTCAGACAATATTTTTGGTCGGAAATATCATCAATATTTGCAACCTAAGATATAAATACCAATTTGTAGAACGCTTTATTGAAATGTGTCTTCGTGCATTTGTTTGCTATACAACTCGCGGAGAAATTTATTAAACCAACGTACGTTACCTTTATGCACACATTTCACAAACAGACCATTTATTGGAGTGAAAATATTTACCTTTCACAACTGTTTGCTTCTCTGTGTGAAGGTTTCGCGTTAGGGTGACGTTCTCTTCTTGTGGGTGAAGATTGGATATACGGGACTGAGCAATGCAATCTTACGCGAAGATCCCGTACTGTGCGCCGTAGATGTAAATCCTTTTGAAGAGTACCCGAAAACCAAACAAGCTTATGATCAATATTTAGCGAGTTGCTTAAAATGTTTACCCCGTCTGTTGCTGTTTTGGGTCGCCATTGCCTTTTTTTCCCTATTCGCATGCTAATGTAATGTTTACTTTTCTATTCTACAGTTTTGCTGCTGATCAGTTTGGCGATGGCGAACAAAACGATGGACACACGGGAAGGTGAAGACGTGATACTGAAGTGCCGCTTCAATGAGCACTATTCCGACCGCGAGTACTCCTACTATTGGGCCCAGCAGTCACCAAACAAGTACGACAATGTTGCGATCAAGGGTGATACCTTCAACCCTAACTACAAGTGAGTATTCATCCGTTTTACGCGTGAGTATCGTTGAGCTGGTTAAAAATGTGGCCGTTTATTACTTTTTTCAAGGATTGACTACCGACCCAACCAAGGCATATACGATTTGCAAATATATAACGTATCGTATGCTCGCGATAATGGACGGTTCGAGTGTCGCATCAAGCAGATCGGTAGCGATAATGCGATCTACGAAGATTACTACAATCTTACTGTTCTGACGCCACCGCAGCCACCGTTGATTTTCCCTGGAAGCGAAACAACTGCCACTGAAGATAAAAAGCAGGAGCTCACCTGTAGCAGTGTGGGTGGCTCTCCAGATCCAACGATTTCGTAAGTACCCGAAGCAAAAGTAAATTTAACTGCGCGCGTCACTAATGATGATAACACAATGCCTGCTCTCTTTCCCAATGGTGTCGATACGCGTTCGAATTGTAGCTGGTATCGCGAGGGCAGTACAACACCTCTGGCGGCCAATCTGATCTACGGCGGATCGCGTGACATGCAGACGACCAGCACCCTGACCATTATCCCACGCCGAGAAGATGACGGAGCAAAGTTTACTTGCGTAGTCTGGAACCGGGCTATGCCGGAGAGCCAGCGACTCGAAACGGTTACGACGCTGTCGGTGAACTGTAAGTACACGATCAAAGTTCCCTGAAGTGGTTGTATATGGAATGTATTTTTCTCAATCGTTCCGTTTGTTGCGTTTTGTTCGTCTTCCTGCAATTAAACTTAAATATTGCACACACCACATCCGCGATCAGTGAAGATGATCGACGAGTTGCGTTTGGGATAGCTAATCGAACACTTCCAGGAAATGGGACATTAGTCAGTCACACATTCACTAGTTCGCTTCATTTTGTCTCAGTCGTGCACGAGATGATTCAGTTACACCTTCCGAGATGGGTATTTGTGGGGAAAACCCCTCGATCTCGCAATGGACGAGTCTCTCGACGAATAAGCGTACGCAAATCAGCATCACATCAGACATCGGTGTATCTGGTTGACCTCATTTTTTGTGGTTGCTGAGATGATTCATTCTTCATCCGGAACCAAGCTAGTTGTCCATGGCAGTCGTTTGCCTTTGGATGCAAAAAATGAAGAATAGGGTTATGTTAAAAAATGCGTGTAGCTCATCGTTCTCCTTTTTACTGGAAGTGCGACACGTAAAATATTAATCAGAGAAATTCGCGTGCCACTCTGCACGTGTGTTTGGGCACAGTCAAGGCTCTTTCCGGCTGAGTGGCAAACTTTCCTTTTTTGTTTTATTTCGCTTCCGTTCCATTCCGTGTGCCGTTTGATGGTCCGTTGGATTCTACTTTCTTTTTTATCTCCTACCCCTGTTCCATTTCGACCTTCAACATCCAGGCATTGCTTTACGCTACGGCAGCTCTCTTCAGGCAAGATCCATTGGATTGTGTTCCAGGAAATGATTTGAATATGGCGCCCAGAGTTATTCAAAACTCTCTGCCAATCCGCCTTCCAAAAAATGCTAACACTGACAATTGTTGTTGTTTGTTATTTTTATAGAGACTTTGAGCTGGGCAGCTTCATTCGCCTCCAACACTGACAAACGGTGATGCGATACTGGGCGAATAAGAAAATTCAAGGTGGATGTTGATCGAAGTACACACTGTTGCATCTTTCGAAGAAAACATTTTCGTGTGGCGCTTAGATTTATGTCAGGAGAGCAGCACATTGCGTACACTTTTACGCCTTCCTTGTGCTTCTGTTAAAGGTTTCATGTTTTGATTATTATTTTGATTTGCTTCTGTTAAAGCCAACGCCGCTTTTCTCGTTTCCATGGGTAGTGAGATATTATCCGTTGGTTGTACAAGATTTTCAATGCATTTTTTATGAGTTCCGGTCGAAATGCCAACAACAACGAGAGTAACGTTGTCATATTGAGCTGGAAGTGAGTTTTCTGTTGTCAGTTGTCGGAACGACTGGTTTTGAAGTGATTGGAATGATTGAGCACAATGCTTTGATTTTATTCATTTGGTGGAAAAATGTGTCACTTCAGACTCGAGTAATTCTTGTTCGGCTGTTGGAATTTTCAAATCTTCGCAGAAAAATTATACAATATGTTAACACATAATCCAGATATATCTTTTTTTCTGCTACCACTGCAGAAGGAGAGATATAATTTCAAGCATAACCCGTTGCTACAGTTTTATTGCACATTGTACTTCTTCATTAATATATTTTTATATTTCCTACTTTTCGTTGTATTTCTGTTACTACTTTTTGGGATGAACTGACCGTTTTAAGCGAAATTCTTGGTTTATGTCATTTTGTGTCATTTTCAAATCAGCGGGAAGTTGATGGTAGAATTACGCTGCGGCGTTGTGCGTTGTATCATTGTTACTCTGTTGGCCGTTTTGTCCCCGAGGCGTACGCTTAGGTTCTTCTCGACCGGACAACCAGGCTCACTGACCGCTCTTAATAACCGAATCAAATCGTGGGGGAAGAAAAAAAAGTTAATGGGCATCATTAGCGCCATAGCGCTCGGTGTGCTTCACAGTGGGAGGCAGAACCTTTAGAAAGTCGTTGATAAGTAAGGTTTCGGTTAGAGAGGGCGACGATGTGGCGGATGGTTTGGCATTGCAAGAACAACGACGAAGCCCCGTCATAGCTGCTGCCGGTGTTGGTGGCGGTGAAATTTTGTTTTCCGTTAATTAGCCTCCAAGTTCTTCATTTGCACCCTCGCGGGTCGTGGGTCAGGCGAGCACCGAACCGGGGGAGTGGTCTGTTGTTGTTTTACTTGCCATTCTGCTGTATGTTTTCTCTTATTTTAGTTTTTTTGGTCTACAATGTAGCTTGAGCGCTCATTTACTGTACTTTGTTTTTCCGTGAGCACTTCTAGCGGAACGTTCTTGGTGTTTCGTTGCGAAAATTGAAATTACGATTTGTGCGTTGTTTGGATTTGTTCAAGGACTGGTGAAATTGGACATCGGACTCGAAGGAAAAGAGCCTACGGAGGTGAAGGCAGAAGAGCACAGATGTTTTCTTTGGCGCGTAGTGCAACACCGAGCGAGTATAACTGTCCTGCAGTTTCGTTTCGTGCCTGTTTCATGGTTGGGTTTTGCTGTTCTCTCTTTTGTCCGCTCTTGGAAGGGTATGCTAATTATTTTTCATCTGATTTAATGCTTGTTTGTGGTACGGCCTTGTTACGGTGGGTAATTGTGAAATCTGATTTTATCGTCATCTTCGTCGTTATTTGTATCGAAGTGGGCAGAAATGTCAACCCTTATCATGGGGTCGTTCAGATTATTTTTTTATTTGATTACACTTGAGATGATCACCAGGGCAGATTGTTTTCGTTTGATTAATTAGAGCCAATGGTTGCATGGTTGACATTTTTCGGTTTAACGTAGAAGCCAATTCGCGGGGGGAAAAACTGTTTCGAGTCATTTTGTTTCCAATTTGTATCGCGGTAAGGATTTCCTTTTCCATGGTTTAAAAGTGAATGCAATATTTCAATGCAAGTTTTTCAATGAGACGTATACGACGTACGTACGTGTGTAGCTTTAGTCAAAACAATCGTAAACTATTTAGGTTCAAACTCCGTGCAAACAAATGGATAGTATTAAAGTGGAACTTGGGTACTATCATCAAGCTGTTGCCACTGTTGCTGACAGGAACGTAAATAGTTTTCTAGTTTACAGAATGGCACAATATATTAAAAAGTTGCTATTGGTGGCTGAGCGTTATTCCTCATACGGGAAGGATCCTCTTTTACTAATGCGGGCTTAGAGGCGCAAGAGGCGCATGCATGCCTCGAAGATGCGACTCGCCTTGGAACGAATGTTTAATGTATTTAAATAAATTACCCAGCCATGAATGCCGGAATTTTCGTAATTTAGAAAGTTTGTCAATTTTGTACGTAGTCGTTGTCGTCGTTGGCTCCGTTGTCTGGTTATGGTATGCGTTGCCATCGGGATGCAGCCGTATCAGTTGCTCCAAAATAGATGGCAAACATTGTAGTGATTGTTTCGAAACGACTAGTGCTTCTTTGGGTTTCCTTCCTGAATGCAGCCAAACTCATTGATAAGAAATGCCAAAGCAAGTCAAGGATGGACAGAAGTCTTATGATGTCGCGGAAGCAGCCTCAGCGTTAGTTTCACAAAGCACTATAGTGAAACGATTTATGCCGGGCTAGAAACAGTATAGCGTTTTCCTGTGTAGACTGGAATTTTTCATCTCGAGTGAGAAGTTCGATACATGAAAATTTACCACCAAGTCTAGAAAGAACAAGGCGGTTATTAGAAGTTGGGTGCACTTTATAAAACGTGTAGAAAAAAGAGAGAGAGAGAGAGAGAGAGATAGAAAGAAAGTGATAGAGAGAGAGAGAGAGAGAGAGAGAGATAGAGAGAGAGAGAGAGAGAGAGAGAGAGAGAGAGAGAGAGAGAGCAAATCCTATCCTTAAAACATTGTCTGGATTGGTTTTACGGACGGTCTTGCGGGTGATGTTTCGCTACAGTGGACAGAATAGTTTTCTGTCCATAACATTGCGACAAAGCTGGTCTGCTTTGCCGTAGAGCAAGTAATCGGGTTGCTCGTTATTGTTCGAATCGCTATAACTTTTGAAGGATCGTAAGCCCGACCGACTAAACTTCTCACCTCCCTGACAAAACTTGGTCTATCATTAGCAGTACCGTAATGATAAATGGGTTTCATTTTTTCACTTTCACCCGACGCGTTGTAGGAGTGCCGGTGGAGCGTCCTCTTTGGATTCCGCACATCGCTGGCAATATGTACGCACATTTTTGGTGGGACAATTAGTGCTCATAAAATTGATTAGTTAAGCTTGCTTAATTAGGGCTACTCTTTTTCCTTTCCCTCGCGATGGTACGTGCGTGTGTGTCAAGGGAAAGGTTTTTGTTTATAGCTAGTGGTTTAGTGGAAAACATTCGTATAAGGCAATCCCACTTAGTGAGCATCGCTCGAAACAACGTTACTATCTTAAGAGCTGCTCGCCAGGAGACGAAATCAGTGATAAGAATGTAGGAATGAAATGAGCATTACGCGACAGTAGACCAACCTTAGCTGTTGGTTAAAAATGAAGTCAACAGCTTAGGAAGCAGTACGGCTCTGGTGCCAGCCATAACTCGAGTCCTAATTGTGGAGTGTAGTTTTTAACCCTCGGCGGTTGCACGCGAGAAAGAGGAAAATCCGTGCATGAGCAAAGTTAACCGTAACGGTTTAGAAAACGTATCCCAACTACGTTTCATGGGTTGATAACCTTCCGCAGTTCGAGCGTTGAGGAAAAATTGCCGCGGGTTGATTGACGGAATGCCCTTTCAGTAGCTGGGTTCTGCTCCGAATGCCCCGAAGATGAAAAATCATTCCATCGGAATTTGGCAGCTGCCAGTGACGGGTTTGTTTCTCTTTCACTCCCAATGTGATCTCATACCTACTGTTTCTCTTTCGCTGCCGGTACCGGTTGCGTTTGAGAATTTCGTTGCTGCGTGCAGACGAGGGCGTTAGAGATTAATGAATTGTGGAGGGTTTCCAGAAGCATACGAACGAAGCTATGTAGAGCATGCGGGGAGGTTCTTTTCAGGGTCTTAAACGTTACGCACCACGGGTTTAGTTGTTTGTTCGTTGGCCCGAATGTTGGAGCATTTCCGTGAGTCATTTAATCTCCGTTTGGAAGTAGCAATCCGCAGGGTTCTTTTCAGCTCGGGTTGGCAAGATCTTACGCAGCTTCGAGCACTACATTACGCTCACTAAGTGTCATCATCAGCACGGCGTGGAGGTAAAATAATCACCACCAGTCGATGAAATTATGTCCTCCGGATGCTGGGATGAGGAATTTGTAAATGGATTTTACATTAACGACCATGGTTGCAGGGGTGAGAGGGACAACGAGATTTGACAACATTCTTCATTGTGCAGTCGGATGGGGCAAATGGGCTGAAAAAGTGTTATATTGTAATATTTGGTTGGTAGTGCCACGTGAATGACAACAGGAATTTGACTGAGCGATTCTTTCTTGTCGGATTTTCCTTTCGAATGTTACAATTTTGAAGGGGCAATTTGCTGTCATTACGAATGAAAAATGATGCTTTAAATGATCGTACAAGGTGTCTCACTCATGGCATTGCAACTGATGGCTGGTAACTGGCGCGTATTTCCTCTGGACAGGTTTTTGTTCGGTAGCCATTTGACGAATTACTACTCTGAATGTGTAGCATTTTGTGCTGTTAAAACTAATATAATGCTATGATTGGATTTGTAGCTTTTCGTAAAGACTTTTTTGGGGTGATTATTGAGCAGTACCACTTAACAACTAGTGCTACAGTTTAGTCAAGGTGAAACTATTACCGACAAAATGGCATTAAAGTGTCCTTTAACACACAGTCGAGGTAGCGTTTAAGAAAAAAAGGAAATTGTAAAAAGTTGAAATTGTAGCGCAACTGACGTTGGGAAACACTTTATTCAGATAATTAAGAACAAACATGTTAAGACAGAGTACACGACAATGTGCAATGCATTACATGACCAAAGAACATGAAACATTACATAAAAATACCATCCCCATGTTCGCTGGCCTGTATTTGAAAATGTATTTGAAGAGGTTGAAATGGTTCCACGTTTTTTTTTCCAGCGCGTTTGAGTGACTTATGGAGACACATTTAGCGTGTGATAAGTCAGTGATAAAAGGTGACATTTTCTACGATCCGTTGTTATGTAAGGTGGTGTTTTTTGTGCTTTCCCATTGAACAAGATTTATTCCCTGTTGGTCGCTGTTGGTCATCAGCTAAACGTTTACTATCGTGATAAAGAAAGCGAGGTGATGTCTGGTGAACGTTGCGTCAGTGTCGTAAAATATGTTGCTCATTTAATTTACCTTTACGCGGGTGCCTCGTGGAGATGTGGGCGTCCTGTACGGTGCAGAAATCCTAACGCAGGGCAAGGAAGAAAGTGCGAACCGTTGGGGGAAAACAGGGGTTGGGCAGTGTTTCCGACCTGCGGGAACGGGCACAGGACAGTGCTAGTTCGTACGTCGAAGTATCTTAAGGATCATGTTTCCGGCGAACGAATGAACCGACGATACAAGATTGGCGAGGGGATAGAAAAATAGTTTAAAGACAGTGAAAAATTTGCCCGCATTGGCATAAATTATGCTGGCAGTGTTTGCCACGGGTGTTCTGGATAGTTACAGTTGGGGCCTGTGTGGTAGAATTGCTTGCTTTCGACTGCCTTTTCCGCCAGGATGGCAATTAATTTAGCATTAAAGCGGAGAAGGTCGCCTGAAGGATGGCCGGGTGTGGTTTTTTTTGTTGTTGCGTTAGACGTTGCGTTGAAATAGAACCCACAGTTTGATGTTATGAATCCGCTTGGAAGGTGGATGAAAAATAAACTGGAACACATAAAACTGTAATAGCGTTGAAATCAGAACCCAATCCGATTCGCTGTACCACTAGCGGGTACACATTAGCGTCACAATTTCGCGGGAAACGATCAAACGGATAGACTTGTTCGGGGTTCAGAGCTGTTGGAGCAGTTACCTGTCTCCCCGCTATCGTAAGATTACTTGCATGAAGCTAAATTAATTGTCCTAAAACTCAACCGCAGAGAAATGCTAACAGTAACGGCGTTACAACCGGTCTTTCCTCCGATGGTAAAGATAAAGATAATTTATTGAATTTCGTTGCCCATTTTGTTTCGAGGTTGAAAATCGTCAGGTGAAAAACTAGCCGTTGTTACGAGTCCGGGGGTCTGAGCTCTAATTTATGTATATCTTAGCTCGTACCATGGCTTGGAGCTAGTGCACTGTGCATGATGGGGCAATCGCAGAACTCGCCACATTGATACTCGCACCGTATATTGCAAGAAAGTCTGCGGGTTCTTATGTAGAGCGATGTAAATTGTTGCAATGGACTGCGATAGGTGCAGCAGAATGCAGGTGTGGTGCATTTCTTTTTATTTGCGCTTTTGCTTTGGGCACAGTGTTCCGCCGACCAGCAACTTTGCCTTTAGCAGGTGGCTTAACGAACAAATCTTGATCTAGGAGTTTTTTCTCTCTTTGGTAACTTCGGTTGCCACGTTACACTGTATCCGGCTCGTGCTGTGGGTGACTTGAGAATGCGTACATTTCAGACGCTTTCTTGGCGTTTACAGTTCCATTCGATGGTCGAGACCACCTCAGGAACCAGGTTTGGTACGATTGTCGGTTGCTCTGTTTGTCCAATTCAATCTATAAATAAACCACGAGGGGTATGCAGAATTTGGAATGGACGAAGAATAATAAGTTAACCCAACGCAAGTAGATGTCCAAGTCTTATCGCAACGAGCACATCAAGGTGCGAGCAGTTTGAGATCTGTTCGCTTTGATAATACAATCGCTTAGAGTGTTCCATTTCTAGTGCTTTGTGTTAATCTTTAGATAAGGTGATACGAAATGTTTATGATCTTGCCAAAGTGGTGGAGCTTCTATTTTAATCAGAACACGTGTCATCTTCCTCTTTTTGGCACTACAACTTGAGGATGTCTGTTCTTTCTAACTTTTCTTGGCTCAGACATTGTGAAATGCTCATCTTAGACACGAGATAAGACAATATTTCATCAAAATAAGTTAATTTCCTAGTAAACAATAAACAAAGGACATAATGTATTAATTATGTTATGTGAAGTAAGTAAGAATATATCAATTTTGTATCAATTTTCGGTTCATATTTTATTTGCGTTAAGAAAGTTAATCAGGAGGTCTCGTCTAAGTGGTGCCGAAGGGTTCCGACTTGGACGAAAATATCGCCTTATATGAAAACAGCAAGCAAATTAATAGATTTTAATTATATCAACTTATTTCGGTTGAGAGAACAAATCGAACCAACAATCTCGTTGAGCATGCTGATGTTGGGTTTGTTGGTTTAAAGTGGTAAAACTCAACCACGTCTCAAAGGCGCGGGTGGCAGCAAAGTTACAAACAGAAAAAGCCCTTTTTTGGGACACACAATAAAATGTTTACCTCGTTAGTGGTTCGATGGAAATTTATTGGTCAACATTCCAGGACCGCCGGACGACACACTACTAGCCATGTCGTCGTGGTGTGATTGTGCTTGCCGATGGTGGTTCATGGTGTTTTGCGCCAGGCAAGTTCGTTTGTAGGCGGTAGTGTTTTGTTTATGGTTGCTTCGTCCCGGTCAGCGCCGTACGACGCTGGGCCGGAAGTTTGGACCTTGGTTGGGTCGGAATTGGCGTATCTTCCTCGCTGTTGTGACCGTTTACTACTGCACCCCTTTTACGTCGACTCGGTTTCATCGTCTGGTCAGCGTGTATGCGCGAGAAAGGCGATACCAATCTATAAGGAAAGGAAAACAAGTGATAGCAGTGGTAAGAAAAAGGATTCGTTCGTTTTTCTGGATCACTTTAGTTTGGAGGAAGTAAAAATGAATGGCCTGTTCAAGATTTTTGACAACCGTTCCAAACCGTAGTGCTGCTACGGCATCGGAAGTAGTAAGATCGTGGGACGGGGCCTTGAAACCGGGGGGTAGGGTGGAAGATAGTGATGGTGACAGCACACCGGGGAAAGACTCTGAGGAGAAAAATTGATGGCCTGGATTCTCCCGAGGGGCTAGAGTAGGAAAAATTCCATTTTTTCGTCCTTACCCTCCACCACACCCCCCGGATAGTGGTGAGTCGTCGCACCAAGTTTTTGCGGAACAACTGGTGAAATAAAAGTACGTTTCTATCTTAGTTGTATTTTTTTTTTCTTTTTCATCCGGGTCGCTCCCAATATGCTGCTGCCGGCTCTTCGCCCTAGTCGATGGACAAGGAACCGTTGTCGCTCACAAATGGCTGTAGGGAAATTCCTGCTCTTCCTCGTTAGTTTTAAACATTTTTTGCCCCTCGTTTGCAGACGGTTGAGGCAAATTTAAGAAAGTGGAAAAAATAAAGCACACACACACACACCCGGTGCGCGTACAATGCACGCAGACATGCAGCGGTACACGGATGCTTACAGGAAAGAGAGTTCTGCTAGCAAGTAGACTGCAAGACCCTGCGAGTTGTTGTGCCTGGGTACGCTTGATGTGGTGTGGAGGAAAGTTTTTATCCGCGAGTTTTTATCGTGCACATTTGCGGTTTGCAGGAAGAATGCAGTCAGGACCGTACCGCGTCCGTACTACCAGAGAAACTTGAGATGGCGATTCCGGGTGGCGGGACTGGGAAGAAAGAAAAACACTCGGTACTGCCGCTGTTTCTTTCCGGACCCGTGCAGCGAAGAATCTTTGGGGTGGTTTTTTTTATACCTCAAATCTATCGCGCAATCTTGCGTCCTTGTATTTGCTCGTGCCGCTCGTGCCGCTCGTGTTTTTTTGTCCCAAACTTGTTGGCCTCCTTGTGCGCCTCATCGAATGGCGCAGATGTGGCTAAACGCCGTGAATCCTTAGTGTTTTCATCGCTGGCGATGAAGAAAGTTATTTTTGCAGAAGTTATAAAATTCATGCTAACCGTCCAAGCATAATACACTCCTTTTATTCGTACTCTCTCCTTGCGTACCGGAAATAACGCGGTGGAAGTGTGATGAAGAAACGTGTGCAACGGGAAGATGCTAAGGTGAGAAAAGTTCCTCCCTTGTCTGAAGCTTTCGCCGTTGCGAAAGTAGTATTGACTTGAGTTGAAGGCTTATTTTGAGTTCGATCGAAAAGCAATTCTTTCCCGAAAGCATAGTTCTGAGATAATGCGGCAAAAATGTAACGAATGTGTTGAAATTGATCTAAAAACTTTTCTTTCTACGGGGTTTCAGAAAAGCTTTCTTACCGAACGCTGTGTCCGGGAGTGTGCATGTTGCTCGCGGAACATTGCCCGGATGATTTTATACCCCTCTAAGTGGTTCGGCTACTGCTGTGATTGCTAAACACGAACACAACCATTAACAAAATATATACAAAAACACTTATCTCACGATGAAATTTGGCAGGTTTGCGCTCCAGATTCGTTTGCAGATCATGTTTACCTTTATTAATTTTCACATGTACTCTAACGGTTGGCTGCTGCCGATCGTAAGTGTTGCCATTTCATTACGCAGTTTAACGACCGGACTCGATTGTCGCTAGGGACGGATGGGATGGAGATGGTCGTTATCGGTTAACAATGAATGGAGCATAAAAACATGATGGGAGCATGTGTTATTTTCCAATTGATGTCCGACGGTGACAACGTTGCATTATGGCACTCCTGGCTGCTTTGCCCGTGTGTGCATACAGAACATGGAACATGACCGGCAACCGTATTGACACGAGCATTATGTATTTTTTTTACCTTTCGTTTATGAAATAAGGAAAATAGAGAAACAATGAGTCAACGAAACTGTGGCAATACTCCGGGCATCGGCAAAAAACCGGTGGAAAATGCAACATCATTACGATGGCAGGTGCAGCGGTGACGAGCGCGCGGAGTTGCGTTGTACACATTCATCTGTCCGTGCACTGGGGGACCTGCCGAAAGGGATTGGCTGTGTGTCCCATTAGTGAAATGGAAAAGTTAAATGTAATGTTTTTTTTTACTCGTGCTTCTACCTTCGAAACAATACACATTGCACCTCGAAGGGAAAGGGAAAAAATGTGTCCTTTGAAATTATAGGTACTGACAGCTGAACTTGACCGTGTTGACCACGGTGTCCAATCGATAAATGCTGCAAGCGTGTTCAGCTTCATAAGCAATGGCTTATCATCGTTAAGTCAATTGGCCGATTGCTGTATGATTATTCAGTGTCGAACGCATTATGAAATATTCAGCATCAATTTAGTCACGGCACGAATGCCACTCGAATGCATTTTAAATGATGATGCTCTTGGGGCATTTTTTTTGTGTCCAAAGCTATCGGGAAAGATCCTAATAACATTTTTGGAGATTCAGAGCAGAACAAAGAAAAGAAAAGGTAAAGTTCTAGGTAGGTAGAAATATCGAAGATTTTGTTTTTGTGAAATAGAAATCCAAACGTTGAAGACTGCAACTCGATCCCTATTTTTGGGTTTCTCGTTCTTGCCTTCTCCCCAACACGTCGCTATCACAAGTGCGCCAAAGGAGAACGTCTGGTGCTCAGCATCGGATTATGAGATACGTTTCATTTACCTAAGAACCCCTTCTTTTCAATTTAATGAGGAAATCCGATCTTCATTGATTTCAATTAATTATACAGGGATAGATTATTCGAAATTACGATTGTGTGTGTGGAGCTGATCGAACTATCGAAAGGTGAGGATGTGTTTCCAGCATCCGGCGCCCTAGTACCTTTTTGCCTACGGCGAAGTGAAATGGAATGAATAGGAGCAATCCCTGACCCGCTTTCGTTCGAGTGCTATCATCAACATGAATTTTGCTACATTCATAAGATACGACGTCAGCATCAACCATCGTTAGCTCTTTCGTTGGTGGTTGTTTTGGTCCGAAAAACGAACAGGGTGATTTAAAATTCATGCTGCTGTTGAAGTCAAGAAGATGATGATGACGGTTCGATTGACCGCTGTGCGCCACGTTGGCGACGATGACGATGGACCAACGAATTTTTCAGTACTTGAGAAGCTGGTTTGTCTCTCCGGCGGGTGTACCTTCTTGAATCTTAGGCAGATCGCTTTTCTCCTTGCCAGCACCAGCAGTAGCAGCAGCAGGTTGTTATTTTGTTTCTCTATGGTGGTGCTTTTTTGTGCTTATTATTTTCCATGTTGTTTCGAACTTGAAAAACCTGTCCCGGGATCGCCCGACGACGGTGCACACTCTCTCGCGGCAGATGTTCATTATCATTTTGAAACGTAGTCATCTCCCCGACCACCGGACCCGGTCACAACTTATTCGTTCGAGGCGACGAATAGGGACGAAAGCAAACGATCTCAGACAGATACACAAACAGACAAAAAAAAACACGTTACGAAAAGTAACACGCGGACAAAAAGCCTGCAGCTTGCTGCCATCAGCGAACCAAGGCTACAGGTGTGTCAGACTCGTTCGTATTCCCCCTTTTTAGGTTGTAGTTTGTGTGGCCCAAGGTGCGGACGGTTCCATCGTGTCAGTCGGTATGGTGAGTGCGGACGGTGGTATTTTCTTTCATTCTTGCACCTACTCTAGCGGTGGTAGAGGTACCGTGGTGGAGCGATTGCGCTGCTGCTGCTGCACGTTCGCTTCAATCTGATGTACAATCCTTTTTCTGCGATGCGAAAAGGGCCATGTAAAAGACAGATTTGTCCTTTTAAAAAGTATCTGCGTCTGCCCGTGTTGTAACATCTTTGGCGACGTGTCAGGAGCGATTGGATGCTTATGACAGTTGGAAAGAAAATAAACACTCCATGGCATCATCTGCGCAGTTTATAATGATGGTAAAAGATGAAGTAAATGATAATATTCAACACCACCATTATCGATGGCGGTGTTGCCGTATGATTGTTGCAGCTTTGGATAAAGGCTTGGAACGGTAGTGGAACGATAAAAAAAATGGTAGCTTAGATTAGATTTCCTGATCAAGTTTCGGGAAAGTATCGTGTTTAAGCTTTTGCGTGTTTGGTACGGGGAAAAAAAATATTAGCAACCGGTCGAGGATGGAAACTGGTTGGCAAATGAGCTGCTATAAAGTTTCATCTGATCCTTTTTTTTTGCTACCAGATAAGGTCTAGAATTAAGTAACAATCTTTAATAACCATCTGGGTTGGATGGAACGTTTCAAACTGTGTGTTCTCGATTGTGTTTTTATACAATTGGGAAACACAAAACCAAACGGTTGAGTTGAACTATGAACATGGAAAACATGGGAAAACAGTTTCAGATTTGGATCATTTTAAGATTTTTATGGCCATCCAAGAAGAATCGCCGCATGCCATATGATGCAATGGAATGTATCTAATTTCGATTGTACGAATATTTAAATTTCTCTAGTGTGCTCCATCTACCAACTGTTGGTATGATATAAGCTGTAGATTTTTCATCATAAAGTGTGTTATAAATTTTAACAAAAAAATTGTCTTTCCTTTATTACAGATTATCCCCGGGTGGAAATTGGACCAGAAAACCCACTGAGTGTGGAGCGAGATCAGACAGCAAAGCTGGAGTGCAACATCGATGCCAAACCGAAACCCGAACAGGTGAAGTGGACCCGCAATGGACGGTTCATTTCGTCGCACCCAACGCACACAATCCATCGTGTGTCACTGCAGGATGCCGGCCGTTACACCTGCTCGGCTGATAACGGGTTGGGAAAGATTGGCGAGCAGGAAATCACACTGAACGTCCTCTACCCACCGATTGTGCAAATCGAAAGCAAGGCCAAGACGGCAGAAGAGAAGGAAATGGTGCATATTAAGTGCAACGTTACAGCCAACCCACCGCCAGTTACCATCGAGTGGTTGAAGGAAGGTGATATTGATTTCCGGCGTAATGGCGACACGCTAGTGTTGCGGGACGTGCGTGCAGAAGATGCCGGTACGTACATTTGCCGGGGCATTAATATGATGAAGCCGTACGGTGGTAAGACGCTGGAGCGTGAAGGTAACGCCTCGGTAGCGTTGTTGGTGCGACACCGCCCTGGGCAGGCTGTAATTACGCCGGAAAAACCGGTCGTACACGTTGGTAATAGTGTCAGCTTGATGTGCAAAGCCGATCCTCCGGGCTATCCGGATCCACAGTACCGTTGGTACCGGGATGTAGGCGGCGAGATCTCGACCACGGTGATTGCCCAAGGTGCACAATATCTGATACCGAAGGCGGGGCTTTCGAGTGAGGGAAAATATCACTGCCATGCAAGCAACGAACTCGGCAATGGCGGTATGGCAAGCGCCACGCTAGAAATCCATCAGCCCCCACAATTTTTGGCCAAACTGCAGTCGAACATGATCAAGCGCGCGGGCGAGGTAGACTTTTTTGTAACCTGTAGCGCGAAAGGCAAACCGGAACCATCGATCACCTGGTTGAAGGACGATGTGGAAATTACTCCGGAACTGCATCGGTATGAGGTGAAGACGAACGTGGACAAAGGACCTAACGGTATGGTGACGGTGCAGAGTATGCTCAAGTTCACGGGAAAAGCGCGACCGAACGGAAATGATCTGATCTCCACCGATCGCGGCCAGTACACATGTTTGTACGAAAATGAGGTAAACAAGGCAAATTCAACGATGCATCTGAAGATCGAACACGAGCCGATCGTACTGCACCAGTACAACAAGGTGGCAAACGATATAAAGGAAACAGCGGAGGTGTTGTGCAAAGTACAGTCTTACCCGAAGCCAGAGTTCCTGTGGCACTTTGGAACGACGCTGTTGAATACGGGTGGGCATTACGAAATCATCACTAACTCGGATGGCAATGACGTATACACAAGCATCCTGAAGATCAGCAACGTGCGTCACCAGGATTACGGTGAATATCATTGCCGAGTATCGAATTCGTTGAATCACATTCAGGTGCCGATTCGATTGCAACCGAAGGGTCCGCCAGAGAAACCGAACAAACTGAAGGCGGTTGAGCTTGGTTCGAACTATGTGATTCTTTCGTGGAATCCCGGATTTGATGGAGGTCTTGCCAACACGAAGTATTTCGTATCGTACCGTAAAATAGTGATCCCGAACGAGAGTCTAATGACGGAAGAGTGTGCTGCTGTCGCTGCTAGCGGTGCTGAGTGGATGGAGTTTGACTGCCAGCGTGAAGTTCCTTGCACCATTAGCCCACTGGACCATCATCAGAGTTACGTGTTTAAGGTAAAGGCACTAAACACGAAGGGCGTTTCGGAACATTCGAATGAAATCACGGCAACGACTAAGGTGGAGAAGATTCCAATTCCGCTGCTAGCTAATTTTGACCCGGAAACCAAAATATTGGGCTTAAACATCGGTGCAACCTGTTTATCGATGGTGGCGATCGTCGAATCGGTCATGTACGGTGATACTCCGATGGCAGCCTGGCACATTATCGAAAAGGTAGATTTGCAGGTGAACGGTCACGATCCCACGTACCGCGAGCATGAAATTAAGCACTTTGTAGCGAATCGTCGCCACAATGGTCGCTCGCTGGGCAACACACTGGACGACATTCCCATCCCGATCGAGGACGAATTGAATCCACGAGTGCGCGTAAAGTTATGTCTAAAAATCAATCACGAGTATTGCGGAGAATATCTTGAGGCTGACAGTAAGTATCGTAGTTGAACGTTTTTATGAAAACTGTTTGAAATTATTGTATGTGATTTAATTGTTTTACTGTTTCACTTTTCAGTTGGACAATCTCTTATACAGGAGGCCTCCTTTGTTGAGTTACCGACACTGATAGCGATTGTGGTGTCGTGTGTCGTTGCTGGTCTGTTCGCCGTGCTGGTGATAATGTTCTGTCGCTGTAAGCGAAATCAAATGAAAGAGTCGGTGAAGTCAAAGGAGTATGATATCGATTCGATTCACCCTTCAATTGTGGCTCAACAAAATCAGGCTCCTCCACCATACTATTCTGCCAGTAGCTTAGAAAACAAGGCGCTCGAGCATTCGATGGATTTGGCAATGGATCACAATACGGCTCTGTATGCAAGCCAGCAGCCAACATACGATTACCACCAGCAGAATGCAATGATTCCACAAGTACCGCAAAATGATTGTAAGTATCTGAAAGTATGCTTCCGTTGTACGTAATTGTATGATGGGTTTGCATTTACTTAGCTAACGTTTTGAATTTGGTTTCTAAACGAAAATGTTTGGTATGTATCATTTTATTACCTTCCCACGAATTAGGGTCAAACATGGGTTACGTAGAGAATTCGTACTCGAACTCGAACAATGGAGGAAGCGTCAACTCACAGGACTCTATCTGGCAGCTGAAAATGTCAGCCGCGGCTTCGAACTCGGCCAACATGATCCCGCAGCACAACTACATGGAGCAGCAGATGCAACAAAACTACGGCTATGACCCAATGACCCACGGGGGATACGGTGCCGTTGACGATTACGCTCCCTACCCGCATCTGATGACTACTGCTAGCCAGCACGGTGGCGATGACTATCACCACAACATGCGCAACAGCCAGAATCCATCGCGCCAGGACTATTGCAGTGATCCGTACGCGTCCGTTCACAAGCCCAAGAAACGCATGGATCAGCATATGGGTGAGTAGCTGTAACCGAATGGCAGTGGCTCCGTCACCGTCACATTCTATCCGCAAGGCTAGTTTGGTTGGTGATGCTAGTTCCGATTTTAATCCGATTTTCTCTCTTCAAACAACCCGTGTCGCGTAGACTTTGTCGCCGAATCACCGTACCACGATGTGAGCGGGCTTCCGGACCCGTACATGGAGCAGGAGGATGCAAAGTCCCCCGTGCAGAATCAGCATCTCTCGATGAGCTACGATGATGCGCTAGCCATGGAAAGCGGTTACTCGACACCAAACTCCCGCAATCGTCGTGTCATTCACGAGATTGTGGTGTAGGCAGCTAAGGCACGCTAGCCTTTTTTGCCTTTGGTGCAATGAAACAACGAGTTTAGAACAACGACAACGAATCAACATGATGGAAAAAAAAGCTCAAAACAGACGGAATCGAACGAATCAAAACCACGGGCACACAGCCATCTCCGCAGGAGCATACATAAAACAGACGACAATCGCAGAGAATCTAACGAATGTTGCACTGCTAGATGCGCTGGTCAAACCGTAGTTCAAATTAATTTACCTTTTCTTCTAAATTATTTGTTTTAATCGAAACATTTAAATTGTTGCAAAACACCATCGACGACAGCGGGTCTATGAACGAAATGTAACGCTGTGTCATATCTGCAAGGGGAGAAATATGGTGATCTCAGAATATAGCTCCTTGATGTATTGGTAAGTAAATTCACGTGGATGAGTTCATAATTCACAAAAACATTATAAAATAACATCGCTTTGACATTATTTTCCTCTTTTCTTATTTGCAGACGAGAATCGTTTCCGTTGGATGATGATGATGCAACTTAAAACTGTGATTGTATATATAGATAACTGTACTACGTTGAGCGAAATAGTTTTATGTCTAATGCGCGTAATTGTCGACAAGCATATTGGTATTGTGTATATCGAACAAACGAGTTTTGCATTTCGAGATCCATCATCGAAACTGAACTTATAGCAGGCAACGTCATGTTCTTATCAAACATTGCCGATCTGTATAAGCACAGTGGCAATAGCAATTAAGCAACGGTTATAATAGTAAGTGTTTGGGTTAAGCGAAACATGAAACATGCCCATTCCGTAATGAATGGCACCTATGCAACCGCGTCACTGAATCGGAGGTTAAGAACCGAATGTGCCATTAGCTTGTAGTAGGTATCCCTGCCAATAGTTCTTTTCCAACAAGTCCGATTCGACGTGACGCTGTGTCAGCAATGCACCCATCCCCCTTGAATAGGGTCGCCACAATTTGATAGGATGGGCGGCAACAATAACTCCTCGTGCGTTGTGCTTTAGTTTCATAAGGTTTTGGTCTGGCTCGAAACATGGAAGTAGGATCCTTCAAGGGAGTTCGAGTGACTTCATCATCTCATCACGGAACTATATATCTCTTAGTGTGTCCGTCTGGCGGTGCCATTGTTAGATCGTTTCGTGCCAAGTCTTCCTTCTAGAGTAGCAGAAGCAGGAAGAAAATAATGCATTCCATGAGGTGTTTTAAACGTACTAATGCCAATAATAAAGCTGCACTCATAGACCTACGAATCGAGGAAAGACCACGCCGTATAGACGAGGTTTTCAACGTTCGTTGATGGTAGAGCGGTGAAGTTTTGGGAATAGGGTTTAAAGTGTAATTATTCACAAAAACCGACTTGTACCGAGCGTCGATCGTCCGTTATACTTTTTAGGGAGTCTGATTGGACGAAGGACTCGGTTAATCGATTTGTTGTTCGGTTTGTTTCGGCACAAAAGTTGAGGATTACATTGATCAACATGAAATACAAATGGACAGTGAGCATTGAAACAACGGAACAGTACGATACTAATCGTACCGACCCTGCTCCTCATCAGTGTACATAGTAAGCGTGAGTAGAAGCGAGAAGCGGACATTGTTTAAATGCAAAGAATTTAAAAGTCCTGTTTCGGTTGTTTAAGCAAAAGAAAATGTAGTAATCGTACGTAAGCGAACATTAAGGATTAAAAAGTGTATGCGAGAGTAAGTCGTTTGAGATTGTGCTTATTATTGTAAAGAAAAGGAACAACCTGCAGGCGAACGGATTTAATAAGCACCAGATCGTTTTTATTTACCCCTGGTATAGTCCTCGGCAGAAGAGTGAGTAAAACGGGAGGATAAATCACACCGACAACTTAAACGCAAACAAAAAGTAGTTAGACAACATAGGGAAAGCTGACTCAAAATGGATGAAGTTTCTTAATTTACGCTTGCTGTTCTTTGAATAAAACGCCCCAACGGAGCTTTCACCGATCGCTGGCTCATATTGCAGAAGAGGGAGAGAGTATCCTTTTGCTTGACATAGTGAGGTGGTCGCATTTGTATGAGGCAGATGATAACGGATGAAGAAAAAGAGACTGAATTTATCGGCAAAAGCATAAGCTCCCAGAAACAGAAACATTATAGCACATTGCAGAAACGAGAAAAGAAAAAAAATCAAACTGCTTCCCGAAAGTGACAAAGTACGTGCCTGCTAGTGTACAGCTTATTGCACGGTACGAACGAGTAGGACAACACACAACGAGTAGTACCGTCGACCAGCGTCTTGCGATTAGGATAAAAAATCGCATTCGAAGCAGTGATTGACGATAAATATGCTTTTCCGCTTTTCCACACTTTTTTTCTGTCCGCGGCAACAGTTTGGTGTTTACAAGTTTGACTGCCGTGTTGAAGCGCTGCGACATTAGTGTTAAGTGACGAGGAAATTTGTTTTCGTGTTGCAACAGCAGTTACGAACAATGCGCACAGGATAGGGCGAGGAGATATCGTAAGCTGAGCGTGGCTCTCAACCGGCATCTGCCCCTGATAGTGCTGTTGGTGGCAGCTAGTAATGAAGATAAGAAATAGAGCAAAAGTGTGAAGGAGAAATGTTCTGTTTCGTCCATTGCAAGTGTCCGGTATATTTTGATCCGGGCCCTTCCTTCATCCTTTTGGCAGATTCACCATGGCAAGTAGCAGTCGCTAGCGTATTTTGCATACTTGTTCCGTCCACCGAGAGTTTCAAATTGTTGTAAATATTGACTGAGAAATTGTAGACGTATTTACACGATTGAAGGACTTTTCTATGTTTAAGCAATTCTTAGTAGTTTTGTTGCAGGTTAGCTATCGTATAAGGTTCTTTCACGAGGAAAAATAAATATTTTATTTTATATTTTAAACCATTTGAAGCGTAGCAAATGTCGAAACCAATTGATGAATATCACATTAAATGGATAGTTTGGTGAATACTTAAAGTAGATGGCGAGCTAGGTGAGAACAATCGTTCATGTGTTTTTTGTGCGTTTATGGCAGGGAATTAGTCGGCTCTAGGTCGTTTAATAAATTTTCCAAGATGTAAGCGGCATCGTCGACAATCGATTATGTTATTCATCTGTTCCAAGCAGTCGTTTAATCATGCCTAATGTAGGCACGAACTCTAAACGATTGGGTACGGATCGTGTCACTATTCGCAACAAAAACACACACACAGAAACAAGCAGATCGTCCTTTATTGCTTACCTTGCCTGTTGTGTGTCGGTAACGTTTGTTAGTCGTGGAAATCAAATTGCTTCGCTTATTGAAATTTATGGCCGAATGGAAGAGATTTCAAATAAAATGAAAATCTGTTTCGGAAGTAATTTCGATGCCTAATTCCTGTGTCTTTCGGCTGTCTCGCCGGTTTCCCCGTTGCACCGCCAAGGGCAAACCCATGGTATTAAAACGGTTTTTCAATCCATTAGCATCGAATGGGTGGACGCTAAGTCAAGTGTCCTGAAAAAAGAGGCCGGTTCAACCGACTTTGAACGCAAATCGCAATCGATTTTAACGAGGCGGGGCGATGGTTGTGCCTTGCCGGCTGCCGCAGAGCGTTTATCTACTTCTATAAATTTAATTAATAATTCAAATTAGACCCACGCTGCGAGAGCAACGTGCCTCCATTTTGGGCAAATTGCCTATCATCCAACACTGTGTGCCGATCAAACACAGACAGCAGTGGTGAACCATTTTTGTATCGCCTTCACGAACGGAAAGCAGTTTCGTAGCCATGTGGAATTGAGAGGTGCAGGAAATGGTTTTGGGGTGCGATACTATGGCACAAGTGAGCCACGAGTGTCGTTTCCGTATGGTTGCACACCAGCGCCCGTACCAGTTTGAGTCCGGTTACCGTACGTTTTGCAAACGGTGGAGGAGAAACACGATTGGAAAATATTTGCATTCCAACGATCTTCAACTTTCGGTGCGTCACTTTCCGGAAGGGAATTTTCCTTTTTCCGGTGCGCAACAAACATCCGGGGTAAGGAATCATCCCGATAGCCGTCGGGGTTAGCTGGCCCGGCTAGTGTTGCTGTAATACGGTATATGTTTTAGCCGTTGGCGAAATGTAAAAATAAATTTTGATAATTTATTCTCGGTAAGGGCAAAAAGATGAAATCGTTGAGTGAGATCTCCGATTTTGCCTATCCAGACTGCAGTGTGAAAGAAAAAATGAACAGACGACTCTCCTGCCCCAAGGACTGTTGTCGATTCCGGTGGTCATGGTTAGTCGATTTTTGCCTGTTGGCGAGGTACTTGTATAGCCTGCGGTCATGTTACAACTGTGGATGATTACGGGTTTAAAGGAACGAAAATAGCATAATCAGATAGGCTCGTAATAGAACATACCATTTTGCTGAAATTTGTTAATTGCAGGAGAATTTGAAACGTGCCACTTTTGAAGGTTTAATGGATTGCCGTTTGATAGAGATTTTTTTCCGGATCTAATATGTTGGAAAAATTTTATAGATATGGCAAGGTTTGAATTTGATATAGTGAAGTTTATATTCTTCTCATCTACATTGGAATGTTTTGACCTGTTATGTCTAAATTAGGTATTTATCAGTGAATTGATTTATTGATAGCCGAAGAGTTAGATCGCTTTCAATACAAATAAATGGACTGTTTTTAACGATTTGTCCTTAGGACTCCTTACTAGCCGTGAATTGATAATAGCATCATGTGTTTTAGAGAAAAAATAATTAATCATATCAGTTACATCCTGCACGAGAACAGCTAGGTTATGACTAGTTTAGAGACTCTCACAGTAAAGGTGAATATAACTTGTATCAAAACTTGAACAACAATATCGAGGGTAAAGTTACCGTTCCTCCTGGTGGTTTGAGCAATTGTCAAAATAGTGCACAAATACCTGGATAAGATGGACATTTTTACAAAAAAACCCATACGAACAGCAGACTGTCGACTTGAATTAGCGGTTAAAAGTGCTCGTGAAAATTTTGTTTTGTGGCTTCATGGCTTCATTCAATTGACACATATTTTAAAATGCAATGCAATGTTGGGCTCGACGTGATATGTGAGCGAATTTGTAACATGGTTATTGTTACTACTATGTACTATGCGAATAATGAGCGTTTACAAAGACAATACTGCCCTAGCTTACGGTCGAGGATGGAGTGCGTCACTCATGGGAACCTTCCACACGTCAACAAAGGTGACCATCGAATGTCACCTGTGAGTGGCACTTATCTGGTGATATACGGGCTTCAACAGAATATTATTCCAGCATCTATGTGTAAGGCATGGTGGCAGTTGCATTCAGACGGCAGATCTACAATCTGTACTTTGGTTCCTCCATGGAAGATTAGAAATGGCAACTGCTTTCACTATGGATCAAACATGTTTGGCAGTGCGTATGTAGGAATTTACCACTGTGCACTCATCTAATATCCTAAATTGGAATATGCGTTTGTGTATGTTGTTGTACTGCTCACCGAATATATGAGTTGAGTGCTTTTTTTTAATGATCGATAGATCGGCATGGTCGTATATCTAATGGGTTCTAAGATCAAAACTGTACAAGATTCAGAGAGGATTAATGAAGTACCCTGGCAGCTAAACTAGCTAAACTTAGCTAAACTTAGCTAAACTTTCTTCAATTTTCTAAAATGTCTTCGCTTGAATACAGCAGTCAATATGCTGAGAATAAGAATAAAAACTTTCCCTGTAAGCACTTTGCCCAATTCCAAGCATGAAAATATGCACACAAGTGCCATTTGAGTCCTCCACCCATCTATTAATGGCAACTTGAAGTTAAAACAACAAACTGTTAATGTACAAATCACTAATCGGACTTCTCTTTACTTATTCCTCTCCAAAATGAACTAATAGTGTAAAAATACACACCGGAAAGGATAAAATATTATTCAGAAGAAACTGTTTAAAAGAAGTTCAAAACTTCCGCCTTTATACAGCCCGAACATTATGTACAGAACAGCAACAATTGATGGGAGTTACGACTCTATCTATATATCGTGCCAAATGTACTAATAGTGATAACCAAATCATAAAAAATCATGTAATTAATACTAGTTAACACTAGATCGTTTTTCATATAATCCTTCCTCTAATTATTGTTGTATTCTTTTGAGTTTAGTTAGTTAGTGTTTTTGTATTTTGCCCTTATTCAATGCGTCCATCCATTTAACGTATATTTAACCATCCAACAATTGTTAACCATTACCACCATACACTGATGTAACATAATGAAAAAAATCAAAATGAATGAATCATAAAAATTGGCAATCAGAAGATTAATCACATTGAACGAATGGGAATCAAGAAGCCTTTAGTCGTTTTGGAAATGTTTTGGCATTTTTTACTGGAAATCTTTAAGACGTAATAAAGTATCAGTATCTTATGCTCTTAACCTCGCAAGCAACGAAGTAAGACAACAACTTCAACTTGAACCGTAAACTGGCATGAAATTGATAAATAGCCATCAACACACTATCTCTGTGCACAAGAAGACCCCACAGTTTTCCGTTCCCTGTTGAAGGTGGTACCATACCGTGCGCATGCCAGCCCCGGTGGCCATGTGTTGTGGTTCATTTTTCATAGTCGGATGAATGTTGCAGCACCACGGAAAAGGTTTTGGTCGCGTATGCTAAGGGAAATCTAATTCTGTTATTATAATGTTAAAGGCAACGAATCAGTCAACGGTTTTCTGCTCCTTTTCCTTAATAGCCCGAGGGGGGAACCGTTCCGCGAGGACACGTCAGCCGGTAGCTTTCCCGTTCGGATAGCTTGCAGTAAATCTTCATCCACGCTACCATCAGACCCCGGTGATGATGAAGGAGAAGTGGTCGCATTTTTCTCGACAGTATGGAAAACTGACTCGTTGCATCGCCGCAGGGGGAACATATTTTATATATTCCTTTTCAGCTTGAGCCGTATGAGTTTGGCATCGTGCATCGTTCGGCGGGCGGGCGTGTGTCTGCACAGGACCAAACGACAGACAGATAAATATGTTGCCTTCCTTTGCTTGATACATTTGCCGGATTGCCTCGGGGATCGGGTCTTGAGTGAATATTCTGCATTGAATTGAAAACATAACCAACGAAAGAATTTGGCCTTTCGCCGTGTACTATCTATCCAATTTGGGAGTGGTGATTGAAGGCAGTGAGTTGTACTGACTGTGAGGTGGATGTAAGGATGTGGGGAAGCATTTACCGACCTGGAAAATTTTGTTTCCAGGTAAAAAGAAAAAAAAACAACAAAGTTCAAAAGTTTTGCAGTACAGTGTACTGCAGCATGATAGGATCGATGTTGAATGTTGGACTACGAATATTGGGAATCTTTTGAAAGGGGTTGTGCTTTTCTATACGTAAACATTACTTTCATAATTTGTTATCAAAAATCTTCAAGTTCGAATCATAATCAAGCGAATTCACATTTGGATTGAATTGAAAAAGCATTTGATAACTGCTAGTTGTTTCAACCATGTTGAATATACGCTTAAGTAATGTAGAATATAAAATGTTCCATTAGAAAGGATGGAAAAGATTCCAAAACACAACGATCGATTCTTCAGGTTGTAGAGCAAACAACTCGTTTGCTTTTTGGTATTCAACATCGGAGTTGCGGATTGGGAAAGTTTAATTGCATTTCGGGCGCTCCGGTGGCACGCAGGATACCAACGACGAATTTACCTCACATGTAAAAGGCCGGAACAGGGCCTGATGGATGGTTTTGGTTTAATTAACGCTAACTGAGGGCTTTCCAGGCATCTCCCACTGCATTAATGCAGATCGCGCACAGCGACTAGCTGGAGTTTCACCGTTGTTGATGATGTGTAGAGTGGCTAAGAGTGTTGTCCGCACGTAAGGTACGGACTGCTGAAAAGCATAGCAAACATACAACAAACCGCACTAGAAGTTTCCCATGGTATTGGAAAGATTTCGCTCGGTTTCGACCATCTACGGGGTAGGTGCTGGGATGAGGGCACCGTGGTATTCGGCATCCCCGCGAGAAGGGGGATGTAATTTAATTGATAAGTAACTTTAGGCAGTTTGCTAATGCATGAGGGTGAGCAGGAGCATCTTGACGGAAATAATGGCATCGTGATCCGTTTGTTTGCCGGGCCGAGCGGGTGAGCGTTAACAGATCTCATCTTCATTTCGTATGCGTGTGGAATTTCGGCGCCTGAAGGGACACGTTATGCTGCTATTAATCTCAATTCATGCACATTTACAACATTCACGTCCAGGACGCGAGGGCGCAGCAGAACGCGGTGGCGCACCGACCGAAGCAACCTTCTTGCCCAGCTTTGCCGAAATAAGTGCACCCGGCCTAAAGTGGTTGACTAAACAAATGATTCATGGATATGGTGAAATTTGGCTGAAAACAACACCGAGAATTCATGGCGGCCAAACAGCCAACCGCTCTTACGGTCGGTGGTAACAAATCATGCCGCGGACGGTACCATTTAGAGGAGGGATGCTCTTGTGCGTCAATAAAATTGCCATTAAAGCAATTTCCTCTGCACTGGTCTGCGAAGGGTCAGCCATTCGCCATTCGCCGGAACGCATCTTGAGTTGAGTCCTGGGAAGTTTGCTACCGTTGACCATTCACGACAGGGAGCCACATTTTTAAGGTGTAACTAGATGCCCTGTTACGCGTCGGCTAGAAAGCAGGACTATAATAAATGGCTCGCACACTCGAATGGCATCCAACTTTCCGAAGGGGAACGGGCGATCGATGGAAGTGGAATAGTTCGTTGCAATAAAATTGAGTCATTGAGGAATGTCACTAACAGTGAAGTATACGGATTACTGACGATGAGGCTATTCTAACTACGTTTCAATGCGTACGAGCCTAAAACCATTGCCAATGAAGACAAACAACATGGTGGAACTGTATCAAACCTTTCCCGGTGTTAGGTGGAGTAAGTGCGACACTGTAGTGCTGATTGCATATTTGCGGTGTTCAGGAACATTACTTATGTTGGACTAAATGTTTGAAGTTTTGAGTTCATCGTTAGAGTTGCGACACTTCGACTCTACGGGAAATGGAATTATTTAGAATGTTCGCCATTAAGTTCTTCGCCTTGATCGATGACTTCCAACGGATGTACCAGTTGGATGCGGTAGGAACATAAACCGTTTGCTTATGCCGCGGGAGATACATTTGACGTTCATGTTCTACGGATCTGTTATGGATTGTCGTTTTTGGTGGTATGACATGCTAACGGCACTAAGGCTTTCAATGATTCCAATATCTTTGTTGTTGGTACCTGGCCTGATACTCGTGTCAGACATTGCATTAATTTATCTTCTGTAAATGAACGAATCAAGAATCAAAACAAGTCTGACACCTTTGATGACCTTGAAAATACTTTAAAATTCTTACCTGAGGAGCGGAATATATATTAGAGACTGGTATCTCAGAAGTCTTCGAGAACATGATTATACTTTTTTCAAAAGTCAGAGCCTACAATAACATGACGCTAGGGTGCCTATTGGTCGTTTTACAACTTAGGAAAATGGCCCATTGCAAGCACATATCGCAATAAGATGATAAGATAACTCGAAAATAAGATAACTAAACTTATATATTTCGTTTTAACTTTTCTTTGCTGCGTACGAAAGGACAATCATGAAAAAAATTGTAATTAATAGGAGGAATTGTAACAAAGAAGAGAACTATGATTTTTTTTTGTTTCGTTAGAACGGCCTGGCCGTATCGACTTATTTTACCACGTAGCAGGATAGTCAGTCCTTGCTACGGGGGATTGGTCCGGATGGGATTTTGGTCCGGTCCGTTCGTGTGAAGACCGGCTCCGCTACCATCATGCCACCGAGCCGCCCCGGAACTATGATTTATATGAAGAACTATTTATAGTGCAAAATATTTTTTTTTATCTAATTTCTCAGAATTGGTCATACCGGACGAAGGCAAAGACGTTCATGTCAGGAGTCAATCCAAACTACAATCAATCAATTACGATTTGAAAAGTTCCTGTAACAGGTGATGATCGCGAAACCAGTGTAGCTCCTGACAAGTAAATAAATTCACCAGTAAGTAGTTGAACCGGCCTGACAGTACTCCAATAGTCCTAAGATAATGAAAAGAACTGGTTTTACAGTATCTATAGAAAAACTGTCGAGCTGTCAGTGGATGAAAATGGATAATTGTCTCATTTTATGGACTCAATAAGAGTGCTATCCGCTACAGTGATATTTATTCTCAAAGTTTTGACACAACCTGCCCATCTAGAAAATCGGAGCTTAGAACGAATGACGGGAGAGGGCGCCACCATCAATGCAAATAAAAAGTGTTGCATTTCGAGGATCGAGCCCTTTTCCTGTTGCAAACGAGTAAATGACCGGTAATAAATTTTGAACGTCTCTCATATAAACGAGGTTGTTAAAAATTTACTGACGAAATCCGAAACTTTGCAACAGATATATTGACCTCGATTTTGTGTAACTCTTCAGCATCATTAGATTACCACCAGATAACCCAACAACAAATGATCAGATTCAAAAGATCGAATAATAGTGTCCGTCACAAGGCATCAGTTAATTTGTGCACTAAACTAAACAGTCCACAGACTAAACAGTCCACAGACTGAATATTACTGACAAGCGGTAATCCGAAACCTTCATAAAATGTATTTAAAAGACGCAACAAAACAAAAAAAAAACATTATCAGCTTCTTGCCTCGTGATAAAAACTTCACCGCCTAATGCATCAAGCGGTACGTATCATTTCCAGCAGGGAAATTAATGCGTCAATAATTCCTCACGTTGCTCTCGATAATGTTATCGGATAATCGTACCAAAAATGGATTGACGTTTCGCTACGATCCCGGGGTGAAATGGGACAGATTTTTCTTACCAACACACCCTTGCGTGAAAGACACACCGAACGATGGAAGTTAACTTGTGGCTGAGCTGAACAATGACCCATTGGGCACATTGTCCTGTCCGTATCGATGGGCCGTGTGTTGCTCTGGGTGTTCCGGGGGAAAATTACTTAATCCTACCGAAATCGGGCTGTCGCTCGTAAGGGACTCATCCTTATCGTGCGCTATTAATCTATCGGCCAACCAGGGCAGTTAGGTATGTCGCTCGTTGAACACTTAGCATGAACCATAGCGCAGGGTAAAGATTGCAGTGGGACAGTAAAAGGCACAACTCTCGTGCACAAGCTCTTCATTGTCGTTACTAAGGTCACAGGCAGGTTAGGCAGGAGCAAGCAAGCAAAAAAAAAGTTAGCTACAGATTTTCGTTGCGTTGATGTCCATCGTCCGTTCGACGTGGTCTAGGCCAAAAAATAGAAAAGAAAAAAGAAATGAAACAGGAAACTGTATCCCATTACATCTTTCCGGAGCTAATGGTCCGCCGGTCAATTCGGGCAAGGGGTTGGTACGTTTGATTGAGTGGCAATAGGGGTTAAAATGGAAACGAGTGACGTCGGTGATAGCGAGCTTATCATTAGCGTCAATCGAGTTAAGGCGCTGACGTGTGGAGGCAGTAAAATTGATTGTCATCGGAAAACACTCCCACATTCACAATCGGGGGATGTACTTGGACATAGACCCACAGAGAGAGAGAGAACCTGTCATTTCCATTGCAATGGTGGTGCAGTGCTGCATTCTAATGAATAGCTAATGGAAGGTTTGTGTCGCTATGGTAATCTAAACTGTATATAAAGGGATATTGTGCAACATACTATCTAATGCAGTGTAAATTTAACTACCGGTAAGGTATATTCAAAAAATGTCATTTCAAAAGAGAAGTAAAACCTACCACTTCTGGATGTCGTAATTAAATGTGATCGCAAATAAAAATATCCTTTTGTTTAGAGTGTCGGAACAGCCCTGAAGTGAACTCTCGATGTAAATGGTGTATCTTGTTTGTGTTGACCTAACATGCTCGGAATAGAAGATTGTTGGCGGTATTTTAATTAAACCTAGCTGGACTATAATTGCTACATGTCATCGCGTATGACAAAAGGTAATAGTTGAACAATTCTCTTTTGAAATAAGCTTGGTATATTTTGTGTGTACGTTCCACAGCGGCAATGCACATTTATAATCGTTCAAATATATGCAAAACGAGAGCCAGTGACATTTTATTTAATAGAAACTATTTTCCAAACAAGAGTAACAATTGGTCGTTTTACATTTATTGATTTTAATAAGAGAAATGCTTGAGCACTGGGTTGGTTTGGTGTGCATGAAGGCATAAAAACTGCTCACTTGACCATCTACCGACCGAATGTATAATAGGCGTGTATATTCGCAGAACGCTTATGGACACGTTTTTTTTTTCTTCGCTCTGTTAAACCATCGCTCGGTTGGTCACAGATTGAATAAAAGAAGGCAAATTAGTTCAGACGTAGATGAGAAATGGGATGCTAGAGAAACAGCGAGATTTGCTGCAAACCAATAATTAATGATTTTTTTTTTGTGCTCTTCCCTGGCACTGCTGTTCGGCGCCCGCTTTTGGCTTTTGGTCAGCACATTTTCCATTGTTTCCTTTTTGCTTGCTGGATGGAAACTAATTAAATATCTTCAACAAGTTCGTACCGTTGCAGAAAAGATTGGTCAAATGGAACGGTTGTGTTTAAGGTTTAAGGCGAATGGTGTGGTGGTGGGACAGTGCGCGCAAGGAACACGAATGACCAGGAGGAGGAACATGGAGCATATTCTTCCTTGGTACAAATTCAATTTGATTACTCTTAGCTTGTACCTCTTGTCCGGGCAAGAGTGAGAACGCCGAGGGTACGCAATTTAAAAAAAAAACAAGCTCCAACGAAAGATGCTAGGACAATGCAGTGCGGAAAAAGGGCAAATCGGAGATAAAGCCCAGGGTTGGCGTCTATTTTCCGAGTTGAAATAAAAATTGTAGCATTTGCCATTGGTTTCGAGTTGATTTTACTCCTTTCACTGTTCGCCGACTGGTGCTCCTGCAGCTAGGGGTGGATGGTTCTAATGATTATCCTTGCCTCCGGACGAGCCGCCGGCCGGTTGCAGAACCATTTCAAACGGTTGACCCGTAAGCCTCCGAAGCCGGTCGAGCTTTCGAGTGCCGGCGGTGTTTCATTATTTCAACGGGTTGGTGGTTTACTAGCCACGGATCACGTTTGCCAAACGATGAAACGGATAATGCAAGGTGGATAGTATTATCCGGGAAAATCTTTTCGTGATCATTGGGATTACCCGTAGGTAACCGTCCGATGGGCGCGGGGAGGAAAATGGGGTTGGAAAAGGATTTAAACGGAAGGAAGGAAAAAGTAAATTCTGTGTTGGCAACTGTGTACGTGTGGAGTGGAGCAGCAATTCATTAAAGCGGCCAGGGCAGGATGTAGTTCATACTATGCATTATTCATTACTCAATTAGAAGTAGAGTCGTGTCGTGGATGAGTGCTTTGTTACAAGTGAGTCGGCAATTGAGAGGAATTTAAAATGTTACGTACGACTGTCTTTTTTGGTGTGTTCGTCTTGCGGAGAAGCAGTGACTGGATGAATGAAATTGTACAAATGTGCTGATTCTTTGCATCTGACATGAGCGGTAATAATTTGTGCTCCAAAATTTGCAGGTTATTTTGGTTAGAGATACTCTTAATCGTTATGAAAACAATGGAGATCAGCTAAACTAAACCATTATAAGAGAGCACTGTGAGCTACAGGAAAATGGAAAACCTACACGATTTTCCCATTGTATGGAATGGTAGGAAATATTATATATAACAATATGTCTTTTTTTTACTAGCTAATATTTCCCATTAAGGCTGATTGACTTTCGTTTCACCAATCACAAAAATCTATTTTCCATTAAGCAAATCGAAAAGGATGAAGAATCAGGTGAGATGAGAAGTATAAAGAGGCGTTCATTTTTAATATCCTACCGATAGATTTTCTGTTTTGTATTTATCATCTACCAAGTATAATTATTGTAGTTTGGATATTGATGTAAGAAGAGATATACAGTAGAATAGAAAAAATACGTTTTCTCATTCAAGAATGAAAATTCGTAGCATTTCCTCGAAGCGTGAGGTTGCTGAAATATATGGCAAAAATCCAATCCATAAACCGATAAGCAACGAAAATACGTCAGAGCAAGATAACAGGTGGGCTGATAATTGTTTGGCCTATGACAGTAAAACACTTTTTTATGGCCAAATTATTATTTTTTATGCAACATACATCCCTTCAAGGGTGTATCAGTGGGTGTATTCACTTTTTTCCCAGCGAGCATCCTTTGCAATTTGAGGAATGGAGATAGTCACTGGGAGCCATATCTGGGGAATACTATCGGTGGGGAAACAATTCGTAGTCTAATTCATGAATTTTTGCCATTGTTTTTACTGATTTGTGGCACGGTGCGTTGTCTTGACGAAACAAAACTTTTTTTTCTTCAAATGTTGCCGCTTTTTGGCGATTTCGTCCTTTAAACGCTCCAATATCTTGATATAGCAGTCGCAATTAATGGTCTTTCTTTTCTCAAGATAGTCGATAGTCGATGAAGATTATTCCTTGCGAATCCCAAAAAACTGACGCCATAACCTTGCCAACTGATTGTTGCGTTTTCCCCGCTTTGGAGCAGGTTCATTGCGTCCAGTTCACTCGGATGACTGTCTATTGGACTTTGGAGTGAAGTGGAGAGGCCAAGACTCATCCATAGTATCATATTGACGCAAAAACTTGGTTTTATTTCGCTTAAACAGCCCCAAACACTGCTCCGAATCATCAATTCGTTGTTGTTTTTGGTTAAATATGAACTCGCGCGGCAGCCATTTTGCACAGAGCGATCTCATATCCATATACTCGTGAACGATATGTCCAACATGTTCCTTAGGCATCTTTAGGGTGTCAGCTATCTCGATCAACTTCACATTATGGGTGCTCTTAATAATTTTGTGATTTTTTTTTTATGTTTTCTTCTGTAACCACCTCTTTTGGGCGTCCACTGTGTTCACCGTCCTCAGTGCTCATTTTACCACGTTTAAATTTAGCATACCAATATTTTATGGTTGATTTTGGTGGAATAGTGTCCAAAAATTCTTCATCAAGCAAATATTTGGCTTCGACTGTATTTTTCCCCTTCAAAAAGCAATACTATAATCACGTGAAATTCTTCCTTCTTTTCCATGATTACTTGTTTCTTCTACCTTAGATCAGTTCTGAGTCTGTGAGCTTGCTTCCTTTGCGTCTTTATTTTGATTTCAAGAGATAGAAATATAAACCTCTCTCTTCGAGAGTTCTGGAGGGACCTCTTTAGAATCATGATATCCCCAAGATCCCTTGATAAAGCTTGTCTGTGTAGTACAACGAGGAACTGAACTGTATTGTAAATGATTTGCACTGAAATTGTAGCTGAAAATGCCTTTGCACGATTCAAACTCAATGAATGAGAGAATAAGAGATCGTTTCTCTAGGAAATGTCAAGGGTCTAGACGTGGCGAGATAAGATCGAGGCTGAGATTAGTGATGAAAAATAAGTACTTCCACTAGCGCATCACTATTTGTTTTGTAATTGTTTATGCACTTATTGCAAACTGCAAGGAGGAAATGCCTTGTGAAATTGTACACCACTCGACACTACGGTGTCGATAATACGGCGAAAGCCGTCATCATGGAATAAATAAATAGATAAAAATAAGACATTGTTCGAAAATGATATAACTGCTCATAAGTACATTCAATCATACACTTATTAATTTAAATACATTGCAATCTATTTCTAAGGTCGAATATAATTATCTTGTCATATTATTAACCGTTGATGTATTAATCGTGTACACACGGAATAAGGTGTCATTTCAGCGGTCGAAAAAGATTATTCGTTGAAATATATTTACCTTAATTTATTTTACCTATTTATTTTATTCGAATATTTCGTATTTATTCGAAAAAATAGATCATGATTTGGTAACAAATAGTTCAATCGTCGTATGTGTTTGTTTTCTAATATGTTACAATATTCTTTTCTTATTTATTCTTCGATACAGGTCGATAATCGAGGCACATTTTTACACAAGTATTCCATTCGAAGTACAGATCGGTTCGAAGGTTGTGCATACGAGACTAGTAAAGTAATGTTCATAACGAATGATTTTTGTTACTGCTAAAAGCTGAGTCAATATGCAAGGGACGTATGTAACCAGCCCTCGAGCCAATCGGATGCAACCCTTTTTACGGTCGTTCCGATGATGCCCCGATGAAAGGAATAGGTCGAGAATATAAAACGAAAAACAAAAAAAACCAACATGTTCATGTTCCCAAACGAGTGCCTGCATTGCACTGGAGCGTTGTGCAAATATTTTTTCATCCGTTCATAATCGCGAATTGAACGGATTGTTGACGCAGTTTGGCAGCATAAATAAAATTATACGATTGTCCGGCTACAGGCAAGTGGTACGCCCTCGTGATCCCAAAAATAAGAAAAGAGGTTTCGGCCCAATGTTTGGCTGCTCATCGCCCCGGGTTAGGATTGTTTCATAGAAAATCATTTTGTTTAAAGCTTCGGTTTTGATCAAGTGTAACAACAAGGCCGTAAAGCACAGGAGGGTTGGCCATGTTTCGTTATCCCTAATGCCTTGGAATCGAGGTTAAGAAAACAGTAGTGCGGACGATTCTTATGTTGATATTAGTTGGCAAACCATAATGCGAATGCATTATCTCCGTGCACGTGTCCACGACTTAGTTAAAGCAGTTTTTTCTCCCTTCCACAGTCGAATTCGACACCGGGTTCCCTTCGCATGAAAAGCAAGCTAATTAAGGTGAGTAATGTTTGGTATCAATATTTTTATTGTGCGCTTGTGCACTGTTTGTACGGCCACCGGGCGCACTTTAGTTCCGCCTCTGTTTGCGAACGCCGTCAATAATGGTAATTTATTCGATAAATCCCTGCCCAGCGTGTGGTGCGGATGTGTCGCACACCACGGCCGGGACCGGGTCCGGGACAGCATGCTAATCCGCGAAATTGAGCAAACGCAGCCTAAAAGCCAATGCCTAATGTCATCAAGCGTCGACGTGACTGCGTCCACTGACTTGGAGAAGTGTGACTTTGTTGATCCGCTGTTTGT
Source organism: Anopheles moucheti (assembly GCF_943734755.1). Taxonomy (NCBI): domain Eukaryota; kingdom Metazoa; phylum Arthropoda; class Insecta; order Diptera; family Culicidae; genus Anopheles; species Anopheles moucheti. The sequence continues at coordinate 44,046,003 of NC_069141.1, read as the reverse complement.
AGCCGAAAAGCCTGTGCGGTGGCAGTGTGGTGCTGCAGGCGAAAACCAAGCTGGCTTCTTTCTGGCTATCCAAGAAGGCAACAGATCGCTCACTGATTTATCGCTGACCGAACGCGTTTGACGTAGGGGTGGCCACCGAAAACAAACAGACAAACATACCGGTTCCTTTTTCGGTCGCACAACACAATCCCAACCAGCTTCGATGGTGCGTCGTTCGTTCGCCCGAGGGATCTTTCCGGCACCGGGTAATGGCACACAGATTGCCCAATGACACTATCACCAGCCGCAGATACGAACGTGTGCCATGCACGTGTCACTGAGGAGGTGTTTTTCATTCAATATTGGCTTTGATTGATAACGGGAACAGGTTCAAACATTGCCCAAGCGATACGCAGTGTGGAGTGACTTTAAAAACGATATTTCTTTTTCGTTGGGTGTGACATGGCGAACTGGCCATGGATGGCTGCTTACTACTATAACGGAAAACGACGCTCAGTGAAAAGAGGGATTGCTGTTGCAGCTGAGCAGGCCATCCATCGCAAACAAGCGCTCTGGTTGATGAAACGCGTTTAAGAATTGAAGATCGAAAGGTAGTTGAAGTGTAGTGATAAATGAGGATTATTAAAGAGGTATTAAGAAAACAGGCATGCGGAAGGTTGGAATAGAGACGGAATGGCATTTTGTATAATAGTTGTTTAATAATCATTAAAAAAAAACATTTAAAATTCCGTTTCTCAATGCTACCGATAAACAGGCTTCATTACTGAACAATTCATGTATAGGATCAATTCACTTTCGATATACTGAGTTTCCGAATCCTGCCTACTCTGAATCCTGAATTGAATAATTCCAAGTTATAAAATGACTGTCCTTTAAAATTATAAAAACCGTATCAAAAAAAATTAGTTTATTTAGAATTATCCAGAAATTAGAACATATAAACGTTCTGTTTTTTTTTTTTTTTTTTAAAGAACAATTATTGTTGAATTTATTCATGATAAACCATATTTACATAAAAGGGGTGTACTGTCGCAGGTGCTTTGTACTGAATAGGTTTTCTATTACTAAATATTTACGCTATGGAAAGAAATTCATTCTGTGGAGATTGGAAAATATAGGTTAGAATATACTAACGATTCCGGAATTGGAAGGACAATTATAGAGTGGAAAGTGAAAAGGATCAACTTTCATATTGGACCTATGTCATGAAACTAAACCTTAAACATTAGTACTAGAGCTAGCTTACATCTACTTAATAATATATCATTAACCTAATTAACCTACCCTGTTACCGAAGAAAATAATAAAAATATTTACAAGAAAAGATCTCTTATGAGCTCGGAGTTGGATCGTGAGCTGGTATTTTTAAGGCGATCCAAATCAGTACGTATCCTCTCGTCTATTAGTGGTATTTCTGTTAATTTGTGGAGGTCGTGGGTGCTGTATCTAAGAGGTAAGTTCAGGATCATTTTTAAGATCTTATTTTGTATTCGTTGTAGAATAAGCATATTGGCAGGGGAGCATGTTCCCCATGCATTTGATCCATACAGTATTGCAGGCAATATTACTTGTTTGTAGAGAATGATCTTGTTCTCCGTTGTTAGTCCTCCATTCCTTTTGATTAGAGGATAAAGGCACATCAGCGTCCCAAGGACTTTTGTTTTTATATGGTTGATGTGCTGTTTAAAAGATAATTTGCGATCTATAACTACGCCAAGATAGCGGACATGGGAGTCCCATGTGATCGCATGGCCTTCTAGTTTAATACACTTTACTCTACGCCTGATGGTGGAAAGCCACAAATTTGTTCTACAAGGTAATACAATACCTTGCGTTTTGGCACAGTTAACCACAATTTTCCAGTCGTGGAGGTATTTTACATATTTTGTTAATGCTCTTTGCAGTCCACCATGTAGACATGCCAGATATTTCTGTTGATGTAAGATGGCTGTATCATCGGCATAAAGAGATAACTGAGTATTGTCATTTAGTGCGGGGACGTCCGTTGTGTAACAATTATACAACAGCGGTCCTAAGACGCTGCCCTGTGGTACACCTGCTTTATTTTCATAAGGTTCAGAGTGTGTCGAACCTAGGTATACCGCAGAAGTTCTGCTGCTTAGATAACTTTGAATCATTTTTATAATATACATAGGAAAAAGCTGTTTTTTAAGTTTGTAAAGAAGGCCGTGATGCCAAACATTATCAAACGCTTTTTCTACGTCCAGGAAAGTGATTGCTGTAGATTTTCCAACAGATTTACCTTCATTAATGATGTTTAACATCCTCTGTAGCTGATGTGTTGTTGAATGTCCCTTTCTAAATCCAAACTGAATTTCAGATATGGTGTTATTTGCATTACAATGATCTTCCATCCTAACATGTAAAATTCTCTCAAATATTTTGCTAAGAGCGCTTAGGAGGGAAATTGGTCTATAGCTGGAAGCTAGGCATGGGTCTTTACCAGGTTTCCTGATCGGTACAATCTTGGCAAATCTCCAGCATTTTGGAAAATAACCCAATTCTAAACACCTATTGAGTATGTTGACAATAAAAGAGAGCACACGAATGCCTAAGTGCTTTAACGTGATGTTAAACATGTTATCAGCCCCAGGGGCTTTAAAGCCTACACTGTATTTAATTAACCGCTGAACCTCACCACGGCTAACTCTAGCTGCATCAGGTAGTGTAAAAGACGCATTTGTTATTTTACGCACGCAGTTTCGAACAATCGCTTCATTCGGACTAATAACATTTTCACTTATCTTGTGTGCCTTCTCAAATGTTTCCGCTAATATTCTAACCTTTTCTTCTGGAGTGAAAAATGTGGTTGAGGTTTCCTTGAGAGGCGGAATGGGTTTAGACCTAGTTTTCAGAACTTTAGTTATTCTCCATAGAGGACGAGCATTTTTCTTGATGTTCTTCACGTCTTCCGCAAATTTTTTGTTTTGATATTCATTTATTCTTTCTTGAATCAACTTGCACATCAACTTAAATGCAGAGTAAAACGATCTGTTTCCCGTACGTTGGAAATGACGCCTTAGGGAGTTCTTTTGTTGGATAAGAGATTTCGTGACGGGGTCTAACTCTTGTATTCTAGTCCTAACTTCGACTCGAGGTACGCAATTATTTACTGTATCCTTGATACTACTTTCGAGATCGATTAACGCATTATCAATGTCGCTGATTGTTCGTAATGGAGCTTCAATATTCACTTTACTTTCCATGATGCGTTGAAAAGCTAACCAATTTGCTGCACGATAGTTTAGCCGTTGGCTTTTGGCTTGGGTTCCCGAACCTTCAATACGCATTAATACCGGGAGATGGTCAGATGTCAGTGCCGTTACTGTTACAGGATCGTCTGTTTCCATGTTTGTCAAAAATAAATCGAGGGTTGAGTAGCTTACGTTGCTGTGGTACGTTGGTTGTGATGGATATGCTACTTTATAGTAGCCCGCCTGCAGGTCACCCCATAGCGTATTGCCATTCTTATTGGCAATAGCATTGCCCCAATTGCGATGTCTTGCATTTAGGTCTCCAGCTACAATGAAGCGTCCCGGTGTTCGAGTGAGAATCCGTAGGTCATTTTTTAGAAGTCGAACAGTACCGTCACTGTTCCTGGCCTGTCTTGGGCAGTATACTGAGTGGAAACGAAAAGATCCATGGGATGTAGTGACCTCAACACCTACGGACTCTATTAAGCGGGTTCCTGGTAGGGGAAGTATGCGGTATTTTAGTGACCGGTGAACAGCGATCGCAACACCGCCTCTGGAATCTTCACGATCTAAACGAACAACCGAGTGCTCAGGGAGATGGAATGATATAGTTGGATTCAGATGGGTCTCTGATAGTGCAATTAGGGCGATATTTTCTCTTTTGAGGAAATCAATCAGCTCTAACCGCTTACGTGCGATAGAGCGGGCGTTCCATGTAGCGCACACAATCATTGCAAGGCCGTGGTGATGAAATCGACCATCTTCGCAAGAATCTGATCTTTTGGGCATTGCTTGGCAATCCGTTTAAACTCCAACCAGAGCCGCACTATCGTCCCAAACAACTCTCTTTCATCCTTTTCCACTTCGGCGCTAAGATCATCTCGCAGCTGATTTAATTTGTCTTGGGCAGGCTGACGTTGGATTTTAGTCGTGACTTGTTCACAAGCAGGCACGGTCATTTGCTTAGGGGTATACTGAATAGTTTTACCAAGTTGTCCACTGATCGTCTGTTGTTTCACTTGTTGCTGTTGTTGCTGTTTAACTTGTGTTTTCTGTAGGTTCAGTGGTTGCGCATGCTGCTGGGTCTGGCGCTGATTCTGCTGCACGACCTCATGTTGTTGAGTGTGCACCACTTGGTGTTGTGATGTCTGCAGCTGTACCAACCTGCCAGGACAGCCGGCACACGAGCAGTTGTGTTCCCTTGGGTTTTGAAAAGGCGTTACATCGGGAGCTTTTGCAGTTTGCATCCAATGCAAAGGATTTTCCCAAGCAGATTTATTCGGCAGAGGGGCGGGTACAAAGCGTTGCTTTGTAGGCAGGTTTGCAGACGCTTCCCGTTTGCGAATAAACTTGATTCGAGTTGGACAATTCGCGTTATGCGGGCTATGGTTTCCAGAGCAGTTTACGCATTTGCGCTGCCCTTCTGGTTCAGCAGAGCATTGCGCTGTTCGATGCTTATCGCCACATTTAGCACACCGAGCATGCATTGAACAGTTATTGGCACCATGTCCAAACAGCAGACAGTTTGAACACTGCTGTACCACACTGCGCCGCGGTGTGTATTTTTCCCATTTTACAATGGTGTGGTTGAGGTATTTTAACGATTGTACCTCTTCAAGTGTTGTGATACCTTTTTTGAAGGCAACCACAAACACTTTGTTCGCGATTTTCGTAGAATCTCCGAACTTAAGCTCGCGTACGAGCGCGGGTTGAAGACCAGCTTCTTTCAACAGTCTGTCAACAAGCTCTGCGTTACCGAAACGAAGACCCTTGAGAACAACTTGGTAAGGCTTATCACCCGGAAAGTCGTGTGTGAAAAATTCACGGTTGAAGCTGCCCAATAATAATTTGATCGCTTCGTGATCTTTTCGAGTTTTGCAGATAATTCTGCAAAAATTGTCCGCGGTGAAGCTGAAGGAGGCGTCAAACTCTCCTTTTTGAACCGAATTGCATAACTTGCTGTAATGCTCTTCATTTATTCCCTGCACCATTATTGGAGGGATTTTTTCCTTACGAGAGACATTTGTCTCTGTGGAAGTGGATGCTCCTGCATCATTATCGGTGTCCGTTTTGCCTGACGCCGCTGTTACTTTGATTGTATTCGGTTCGGTTTGCTTCACTGTCCGCGACACAACAGTGTTGGATCGTGTTTTAACACGTTTTTGCCTGTTCTCAGCAGGCATCGTTTCAGTTGTTCTTCCTTGCCGCTTTCTTTTCTGAGCGGCGCGCTGCTCGGCTTGTGTACGTACGACTCGCCAAGAGGCCATCGTGACGTCACAAACACACTGTAACGTGCAAATGCACTCACACAATTGGATATAAACTCTTCACCGCGATAAAAGAAACACGTCCGATCACTCTGAACGCTGAAGAGAGACTCTATAAACGTTCTGTGGTAAGCTATATTGAATTAAAAACAGTGTTTTGATAGCTTATTACATTTATTAACACTATATTAAATGTTTTGTGATCAATGTGTAATTTGTTTGTGTGTTCAGGTAGTGTATTTGGTAGATCCTTACGGCAAGACGAAGAATAATAATTCATTTTGTAATTTGTTCTTAACTAGATTGTAGTAGTGTTGTATACGACAATCGGAGTTTCCTGCCGCTGAACTCGAAACGGTGGGTAGTGATCCTACGGGACAAGGAACGGTGCCATAGTGATGCGTGCTTGGATCAGAGAGAATGTTATCGTTTAGCAGCCTAGCCGTCAAAGGTTATCGTTACCGGTCGTGTTATTTATTAGTCTTGTAATTAAGTGTGCAATAAAGATAAGTTTTTTTTAATAATTGCACAAGATCCAACAAGTATTTTTGGAGATTGTTTTGAATACTTTCTTCTTAAATCTCACGTTATTATTTCTTTGTTAAGTTTTTTTTTTATTAGGTTTTGATTCCTCGTGGGATCATAATAAAATAATTATATATACAACCTAAAATGTAAACTAAGCCGATAAAAGGGTAATAGATGAGGGGAACTGAAGCGGGTGCGAAAAGAGAACAGACTACGGTGGAAATCGAACAAATAGGAGATGGAATCATACTGGCGAACTGCGAAAATAATACGGTCTTTGCGTCCTGCCGAGCTAGAATAGATAGAAGTGGACGATTACGTATAACAATGGAAAGTACAAACGAAACAATTGAAGTGACTAAACCGGTGACCTTAAAGGCGAGCAGCAATATAGGAGGATTGAATATGGGATTAATTAAAGGCTGATAATTATGAGGGTGTCGTTAAGTTTGCTAACTCGTTATGTTTAATGCTGAGTAAGTAAACTTTTAAAATTTTGTATGTAAGCAGCCTGATGTAACATCTCAGGCTTCCTGCTAAGGTCTTTACTTACTTGCTTGGTTACTTGCTTCTGGCAAAACTTGAGAAATTAGATCTAACGTTTCTGCTTGTCTCCTGGTTCAGGACGTATCTTCCATGCAGACGCAGTTATAGAGACTAGGTGAACCTCACTAATTACATAGGACAGTCTAAGTCAGGAGTTACACAGAACAGTTATAATGATACTTTGTTACTCATGTAGTACGTTATGTGCTGTCTGACGACTCAAATGAGCTAAATATTGATGGTAGAATATTTAAACTAGCACAGAATTACAAAGACTGCTACATGAGCGTGAAGCTACGAGAGATAAATTATGCATATTGTGTGTGGTGTAATAGGGCGAGACCTTGGACTTGAACATGGTCCACTAATCCATTTCCAATCGATGAATAAAGCCAAACCTGCTTGTCTTATGGACTCCTTAAGCTTTTCAATAGGTGAATAAATATAAAAGTTAATAAATATGAAAGTAAATAAATAAATCAATTGATTTGGACTAAAATGAAACAAAACCAAATAAATAAACAAAACCTCGTCGTAGAACTTGTACCTTCTGTTAATATCGTATTTGTTTCCACGCATAAGTTTCTTACACACTGACGTTTAGAGAACAATAACGAACGACGAAAGAACTAATTGATTAACATGTTTCCGTCGTTCCGTGTTGCCATTTCTTGCAATTCGTGCCTGTACACGCACATAAAAACGATCCATAGGATTTTATGTAGGCTGGTGGAACAGCAACGTACGTAACCTACACCCACCACGGCCAGATCTTGCTTCGAATGTTCCATTTGCTTGATACGCTCACATAGATGGGTTTGTCAGGTGAAAATGATATACGACACGCATTAGCGATACATTTAATATGCTCCGAATCGAAAGTTGTGCGTTGACATTGAGGAATTCATGAGCCAAATCAAGCTAATCACGTAAACCGTTTGTGTGGGAACGGTCCGACGAGCATCGGAACGTTTCTTGTTCTGGCCCCCAATAGAGACGTTGTTCGCCATATCGGGCTCGTCAGTCGTTTCGTTCTTTCTGTGCACAAAGCGTTGGCTTTTGATTGATGTTTGCGCTGCAGCACGGTTGTTGGGTGAGGTCAAACCGAACAAAACGGCCCACGAGAGAAGGTAAGGCCCGTCGACAAATAACTCACGGTCCGTGATCGGAAAAACTGTGACATTATGCGAAAGTTGTTGGCAAATGTCCTGACTGTTGTTTTTCATACGACAAAGAGCAAACGGGGCCCTCAATGAACGCCGTTCCCAATGATTGCGCTTTCCGTTCGTGGCGTGGATTGGCCTCGTTGTACTGTGCTGGAGCACACATAATATGCGTCCTTTTTAGTAGTTGAAAGGAACGAATAGTCTTGTAGAAGCGGAACAGTAGCAAAGCGCAGATAACCTTTCGAGGCCAATGGACCTTTCCGAGTGGTTTGTTGCCAGCGCTGCTGCTGTTCAGAACGAGTAGTATCCGTTCAAGCTTTTCAAACTGTGTACTGAGTTCTAATTGTCTCATTAAACACATTGTTGTCGTTGACGATATGCTGAATAATGCTTCGTTTGCAATCACTACGGGAAATTCATTAAATCTGCAATACGTCAAGTGACATCGGATGGCAGTATGAGTAGGGCTGGGGAAACAAGTAAATCAAATAATAATAATGAAATACCGTGGAGATACTACTGATGAGGTATGTGATTAATTTGTTTAGAAGAAATGAAACATAACTAGAAGATAATTAATTTCAACTTTACTTAGAATATAGTATATTAGAAACATGTTTCACGCTACAGATACGATTTCAAATACGCAGTTTTAAAATTAATCCATTGCGTTCTGAATTACAATTCCTCTCAACGATACTCGAAGATCGCTTACATCTCTGGTCGCTGTGGCCTGAAAAAATATTTTTCCTCACCATACAAACGGCCCTGACCGTTTCGTTTTGTTGGCCGAACAAATCGCTAGAACGGGTACACATGTCTAAAAGCATTTATCGATGTTGCATTCTACTCGGCCGATGATGTACTCCCAGCAGAGTGGAAAGACGGCCGCTTCCAAAAGCTTCCGACGCTGGATGGTGTCTGTAATGGATTCGTTTTCCAAACAAGGCCCACCCGCGGTTTCTGCTCTGGGTTCTCTCCCGACTGTATGCCATGTTGGTACGGTTGCCAACATCCCGGCTGCCTCTCCATATTGGCTGCCCTTTTCGCCAGTAAGCTCCAGCTCCTTTTGAAGCGCTGTAGATTGGAAGTGAAGAAGCTGAAAAAAAACAGCACTGGAGTAAAAATGGTATCGAGGCTGTGGTAGGGATGCGATGGCTGGTCTGCTTCCGACAGAATGATGTCCGGTAAAATCCAGAAGGAAATTGAAATCAAATCACGACTTTGTGTGTCCTTGTTGAGCGGCTTGCCTTTCTGGAGGCCGGTGACTGGGCGGGCGTGGTGGAACGCCTGTTCCGGGTGAGTTTCGAACACCTGTAGGCATTCGTATCGACAAGGAAATCAATCAGCTCCGGGCTATGTGTAGCATTCGGATCGATGCACTCCGGGTTCGGTGCGCATATCATGGTGAACCGGGAGACACACCCCAGGAAACCAGGTAAGCCTAGCCTGAAGAGCTCTCCATTACGCATTACACTTACTTTTTAGTTTTTTGTTGTTGCTCTGAACAGTTCTCTATCAGTCTCTCACGGGTATGGCTCCGTCTCTTGTGGCTAGCCCACTGCTGGCAGCCATCATGCTCACAGGCACCTGATCGGACATGAGAAGAAGCCATGGGTTCAATTTTGCTCAGCAGTCAAACACATTGCTTCAATTACATTGAGTTGTGTGCGGAAACCATTTGCATGTTTTCTGGTAAGCCAGTTTCTGTTTGCCCGAAAGCAGTGTCACCAACTTTCTTTCGGCATGGCTCCTTTGTCCATGCCATGTGGTCGGGCCGTTCCAGCGAGCCGGATTGGTGGTGCTTTTGATTGGGATTTTTTATTTGTCTGTGCTCTCCTCCACGAACGGAACTGCTCAATGTGTCTCCATTGTAAGTGATATGTTCGTTGTATGAGGTTGATTCTATTGGGGAGGCCAAATGCAATGTATGGGATATGGAAGAAAATTATTTTTCACTAACAGTTGCGACTCTGCGCAAAGCGGGATATGCTCATCTTGCCAGTGCTATGTAAACCAGTCTTCTTTGCAACTACCTCAGTCTTTGCAGAAGATAGAACCAGGGACCACACATTTGATGACACATATGCAAATTGTACAAGCACTCTCGCTGCTTCCGCTCCACTTCACTTTACATGTGATTGCATTCTGCATGCCTCCCTTCGATTGAGTATCCCTGAAGTGCTGGAGGAAATCAGTACGGCCAAACACTCGTCGTAGTTGTCAGCCGGATGGATCGGCCATTGCATAATTGATTGACGAAATTTCGCCCCATGGTTGGACAGTTTCTTGAGTTGAACCGCTGCAAAACGGGGGTGTGTCGGATGGTTGAGGGGAATTTCTTTTGCACTTCAACGACCCGATGCTGGTTAGAACGAATTTGCATGTTCGTTTTTTTTCATCCCAACCGAACCATCGATCATGCCCGGAAGATGTAGTAAAACTGCAATGGACCTCAAAAAACATCGGTGACTTCCATTACTGGCAAAGTCCATTGTGGTTCGTGCCGGTGCTGATTTATTCATTGTCATGTCAAGATTGGTTTCGAGGTTACGTTTGTCCAGTGCTGGGACGACCGTGCTAGGCCGTGTTTTGCGGCAACACAAGGCAAGGTAAACTTTGTACAATTAGGAAACTTTGGAAATGCTAGCAAAACTCATCCGAGAGTTCTTAATTGCTTTACAAGCAGCAACACACCATTGGAACCGATTTCGTTCCGAGAATGGGAGAGGAATTGAGGTTATCGTTTCGTACCGTACCGTAAGGACGAGCATGTTGTCTTTTAATGTTAGACACAACGAATACGTGTTATGTGTGTGCAAGCAGTATGTCATTTGCAAAGATGATTGCAGTGCAGATGAATTTACAACGAACGATATCTCATGTTTGAAATCGTTTCGATATCAATTTTGATTCAATGTAATACGATACGAGGTAAACGGTTATGATTTGCCAATTGCAATTTTGATTTGTAACGAGATGAATGAATTATTCATTCATTCACATAGCGTGATACAAATGACCCATATGGTTGAGTACAAAAATATTTAATAAAGGAATGTGATATGAAATAATTTAAAGAAATGAATCGCAATCGTGAAGATGCGAAGACCTGTGTTAACAGAGCTAGATCGATAAATGTGACCAGTTGCGGATACTAGGCTAGACCTAAATAATAGTTAAGATAAGGGAGTAGATTCTCGGTTGATTCAATGTAGCGGCATCTATTCAGACAAAAGAAGAGATTTAAAGAGGGGAACTAGACAAGTAATTTCTGCGTTTCTGAAGATAGTAAGCCAAATTTCCGACACATATTCACAGAACAAGGGAGCATTTCATGAAGAAGAACGATTGAAGAGCTATAATCGAGGATCTTGCGCTAGTTTTACCACGCAATCGCTCAATACGATCAATGTGGAAATGACCAGATCATCTATGATTTAATCAATGAGTAAAATATAGGCAGCACACGCTGTTTTACTATTCGACACGCTGTCCATGTGTCCCTGCTGTCCAGTGAGCCAATCCGGACAAGCGGAACAAAATTAAATGCAAATTACAAATAATTATAGAAATCAATCCCAACTAAAGTGGTGGTATTATAAGTGAAGAAATAATATACGCAGCAACACGACCGAGTACACCCGGGTGACCTTTCACCGGTTGGAGAAGGAAATGTCTTCAAACGAATGTGAATTGTACAATAGATTAAGTTACTCTTAGTTGTAAGCAATACGGCCTGGCCGTTCCTGAATAAATAAAAAAAAAAATAAGTGAAGAAATGGAAATACTTTTTCAACGCAAAGCTAGAAATGCTGCAAATTAAGGGTATTCTTAAAGTTTTTAGTTATTTTCGTAAGTTTATGAATGAGCTTTAGAAATAATCTGTTCATAAAAAAATCTCCGACAGCTATGCAGGAACTTATTAATCCACCAAAAAGATTAAGAAACGACTTTTGATCTGCTGTATGGTTGACTTAACAGAATGTTCAGAACATTCAAAAGATTAATTCTCTTAAGAAATACATCCGAGCAGCATGGTTTAGCATTTCTTTTCGCTATCATTTGATGTTGCAGGTGAATCATGAATTGTATGAAAGCAAATTTTAATGGCTCTTGCCACACACACAACCAAGAAGGAATACACAGAAACGAAATGAAATGAAACCTCTTTTTGGTACGCAAAGCTCTACTTTTAGTCGGGGGGAATAAAATTATAAATCGCATAATAGTGGCACGGGGCTTTTGCCGGTGCAACGAATCATCTTTTATGAGGTAGCGAAGCCAACACGAGTGCTGTTTACGGTTAGTTGGCCGTGCTGTTGCGTGTAGGTTAAGAAGTGATCCTTTTGGCAGTGAGTTCCTTTAGAAGCAGAAACGAAACCTTCTCGCAACAATACAGGAGTAAACCGTTTTTTCGTAGGAGTGGTGAACATCTTCTTGCGGAATTGCTTCACATCTTGCCATCCCGTCACCACGAGCGCCGCGGCCAACCTGTTTGACAGAATTTGTAAACAGATACATGCATTCACCGCATTTCCAAAGAATCGCATCGTATTACACGTGAAAGGCCTGAAACGAAGCGAAATAGAATCTTGAAAGAATTTTCTTTGAAGAAAAAGGCGAAATATGGCTCCGTCGCGTAGTGTACTTCCACAGCCCTATCGCATCATCGTATCGCAAGAACAAAAACTTCCGAATACGATGCCACCTTCTCTTATCGCGATTCGTTTCGGGGGCCCCACGAACGAACGAGTCAACATGCAGGAAAGGATAGTGCTTATCTGAGGGCTTAAAATGAGGACAATGAGGAACGCAAGGACGCGTTTGCGAAACGCTCTTTGGATGCCTTATAGCAACCTGTGGAGTGCAACAACTTTGGAATTGAGCGTAAGGTACAAAAAAGAAGGGAAAATCACATGGGCCAATCCCGGTTTGGGTGCTCGGCATGAGCTGGGGTATCCTTTCCGGCAAATTTTGCATGTTGTATTCACGTTTGTTTCGGTTGGTTGAATATTCGGGTGAGCTACTGCTTTGCGAGAAATGCTATCGCCATTTTAGTTTGCGTTGTTGGCAAATGAAAATGTCGTTGCATAACAGCCGTTTTGCTAAAATTGCATTGATTCAGAATGGAGCCTCTATTCGAATTACAGTTTCATAAATATGAGCTTCCTTTTGCATCTTTGCATCAAATTCGAGACCGCGTTAGAAGGGGGAGTTTTAGAAAAGGTACTAAAAACAGTTTGTACCCTCAAGTTGTGCTGGGAAATTTCTTCAAGAACTATGTTTTTTCTTACCATTTTTTTTTCTTGTGCCACTGACTTTTTGCTGGATTTTGCGGCGCTCACTCGAGGCCCAGAGCCGGAGGAACTTGAAAACCCATAATGGATAATGGAACGGCAGAGACGCTATCTTTAGCTCAAAATCAGAGTTCCGGTGTCACTTGAACAAACTCGGTAGCACGATGAATGCATCCTACCCTAACAGTGTGCAAGGCTTTTTGCAAAGGCTGGGCACGGCAGCAAGACACAGCGAGGCTTTATCGAACCCACTGACAGCCAACATCGTTGTTGCGCCCAGAGCGGACAATATGGACCCGGCGTATGGCGCGCACACGGGGCGTACCATTTTCCAAACATTCCAACCACTCCCGGGAATGGGAAAATGACGTGAAATGTGAAATATAATGAAAATATGTAGCCGGAAATGAAAACAGGGACAGAACAATAGAGTTTTTGACGAAAAATTTGCGCCACACCGGGACGCCAACACAAAAAGCCGGGTGCGCCCGGTGTTTCGCTTCCGTCTCATCATCGAGATGCAAAGCAGCAGCTCACCAAAAAAAACAAAAAAAAAAAACAAAAAAGTCTCAAAAGCTGTCCATCTGAGTCGTGGCGTGTGAATCTGTGAAGTGAACTCGGAAGTGGAAAAGTGCAAGAGCGATGACGAGCCGGTAAGGGGCAAATACCGTGCGGGAGCCGCTACGAGAGGCTGCATGAGTGTAAATTACAGTGTGTCCCCGTAGTGGCAGCAGCATCAACATCTCCCTGGAATGGCTGCGAGCGAATTGCTTAACCGCTGTCGCATAAAGTGGAAAACTGGAAAACAGGCGTATGGAAGCGTGCAGTTAGGAGGAACGTAGCATTCTTTCACAGCGGGCCTTTCGGATGGAAACGTCATTTTAGCAGCATGTTGATGATATAGCATTGGACAAACTGGCAAACCATGGAGCCTCTCCAGCCGTACCGCAGTCGAGGTGGAAATTTGCAAGTGATGGTGGCTTCGAAGTGTACAGCGTGACGTGAAGACAAGGTGGGCACGCCCAGAGGCTGAAGCTGGGACGATGTATCGGAGAACACGATGAATGTTGCAACACTATGTGGCGTTTGCGAGATTTGGACGGTTTCCGGCGCAAATGAATGTGGTGTAGATGGCTTCATTTCCGCCAATAATACGAAGACCATAAGGGTGGATAATTTGGAGTAGTGTTTCGTTTTTTTTTTTTGGTCGCAACATTTATAAATTGTTACCGAAAAATGGTAATTGATTTATTTTTAACAACAAGCAAAAATTTAGTAATCCTTTATAACAAAGCAAAATATTTATATATGTATATAAAAAATGATATGGGATTCGTTATCTCCAAATAGCATTGATTGAGTGACTGGAAATGTTGCATAAAATGGAAGAAAGTGAATAAAATGCTTTACTATACAATAACTCCATTTTTGATACACTGCATCAATGAAGACAGTAATTGTGTAGACGGCGTTTTCCTCCAGTTCTGGCTTCCAGAAATCTCAAGAAGCGAAACAAAGGGCTGCAGAACAATGCAGCAAGTAGATTTTATGTCGGCAGCATGAGGGCGAGCGTGCGCCGGAAATAGCTGGGGGCAATCGAGAGACAGTAACACACTTTCACATAGCCCAGGAGAAATAAGTTTCCACTCTCTGGCAGAAACGATCTCACTTTTGTCAGCGGGTTTTGCCGGTCGGTGTTGATTAGATTTCTTTCCTGCATAGTTCCCGGGAGACGGCGCACCACTGCAAGATGGTTCCGAAAATGCGTACACGCATGGACACGCAAGCGGCAACAGCGCCCGGTCGTGCGTGAATGCCTTCAGTGCGCCGTTGGGAACATCTCCGGTACCGGGGAAGCTCGTCGTAAGGGCCGACGGTAAATTTATGATCCCATGGATCAGATTTAATCATACGATGACGTGTTTTACGATATTAGATAGCACCGGAAGCATAAGAAGCCAGCCTGACACGCAGACGCACGCGTAACTCCAACTACCAACAGTGGCCCCAATTGTAATTGGCAATTCTCGGGACACTCCACGCATCCATCCATCCATCTAGATCGCGCGCGATGTGCAGTAGGTTATTGCGGTGAAATAAAACCGGAAATGATGGACTTTGCAGGGGACGGGAACGTAGGTCGCAAAATAAGCTGTACGTCCGTCCGGTGCGTACTCTTCCGGATGGCGGGCGGTAAACGTGACGCAATTGCTTCCTGTGCCGGTGAGTGTCGATAATTTGTCACCAATCTGTCACTATAAAAATGGTCTAATCGAGTTAATGCGGTACGATAAGCTCGACGGGATGCATTTACCAAACAATTGCTGCTAGCTTTCGGCATATTGCGTTCGTGTGCACTATCGCAGCAATTGGTACGTTAAATTTGATTTTGATTGAGTAATATGCAATGATTTGGGCACTATCTGGTGTAATGCTGATTTATTAGCTTCTTTCGATGCTTTTCATGTTTAGTGTAGGCAACGAATGGATTTGTCTCTGTGTTTATGTCAAAAATATGTGATAGTTGAGCGTTTTGTGAATGTAATTAACACGTACTGCTGGTGTTAAGTACATATGAAAAAAGAAATCCTTTTGCGGCTTTTAATAGGCAATCCGCCACACAAGTTTTGAGGTTAGCAAGGTTCTATTACAGCAAAACTGTGCAATTTTGTTTACAACAAGCAGGAAACCTAAACCTGAGGATAATGTTATTATAACTATGATAATTATTATCATTATTATCATTATCACACAGATTATTACAGATGATTGATGAAGTATAAGCTAGTTAAACACCATTTGAATTAACCATTTTTGGAAATTTTCTTTAAATTTCTGAGAATTTCGTTAATATTAACATTAACTTTCTTAATGACACCTACATTTGTACAGTTATTGACTTCCAGTGCAGAAGGCGTTAGTATGATTTATTGGATAATTTACATTAAGCTATGTTAAAAAAAGCACTATAGTATCATGGACCGACGATGATAGTGTTGACATGCTAACTTCACCATTTCATTTCCACGAAACTCGGTATAAGGCCGTAACATCAAATCTCAAAAGGTTCAGCTTCGACAACGAGCTCTCTGTACTTCTACGCCTCATAGAAAAATGTATCTACTGGCATTCTCATCTCGTGCCTCAATCATCCGACTGTCATCACCTTTAGGATGTTTGCCGAAAAACTCAGTTAAGTCGTGGTTCACACGTCCCGACTACTTCTGAAGAAAATAGTGAGCAAGTTCTCATTTTTAGCCCGTATGGTTCAAGCCTCATTACTTCAGAGGACGTACCAGAGTGCGATGTATGTTATATTTCGGAGAAAGTGTTTCGATCGTAGTAGTTTGCGGAGTTGCGATCGTAACAAAATAGCCGCATTCCTCTTCTATCTCTAGATCGTTGCTGACAACTGATACTCTGCTTCGTATACCGCTGTAGATGTCAATGCCATCTGATGCCATATCGTCAGATCTGCCACAACTATATTGAAATACAAAGAGGACACGTTGTTTTGCTGTATTTCTGTTGAATACTTGAAAAATCTCTTGAAATCGATGAATCGGTCGGGATCTGATGCCCTCGAACAGTCGAACAGTCCTTCGTACAGTGTTGATCAATAATCATGATGCAAGCATTGTACCAGTATTAAAACAAAAATATTGGACAATAAATCTGAATTCTATTTTTAAAATGTTCAGATTTTCATTTGCATCCTGCGTTACTTGTATGAAAACTTTCTTTGAAAAACAAGTTCGCCTAAATATGACTTCGCTCAACAAACATCAAACTCAGCTCACTGCTTTACCGATGACGAGATTTTTATTTATCTACCAAAGACTGAAAATGGCCCCGGTATCGATGCAGCGATTGAAGTTGGAAAATAATTAGCTTTCACTATTTGTTTCATTTGCCCATCCTTCACCCTGTGTGAAGGGCAACATTGGTTCGAGCTACAGATGATGCACATCTGTAAACGTTACGTCTGAAGGGTTCAAACGCCCGTACAAACGGTTCTCCATTCATCCAATTGAATCGGTTGGGACAATTTTATGATTACTAACGTCGCGCGGTGATTTAACTTTGAGGTTGTGCTGATTTAAGTTCAATTAAAATGGGATCGAAAAAATTAATTAAAATTATCGTTGGTGTATAATTGAATTTTTCCAATTATTTTCAACCGTGTTTTGTGCCTTTCTCCTGGGTTGTTCGCACAGTTTTGCAAGGTGCTGTGCAAGCTGTAAAGTGAAGCCATCATTTACCCGTGGCCATCATCGACTGAACGTAGGAAACTATCCTAAAGGGTGAAATTATGGGACTACGGCAGTTGAATGAAAAATACGGAGAAAATGCTATGTGTCATCAGGAATGTCACCGTCAAAACAATGGCCCAGGTATCGCAATAAGAATTAAGTGTTAGTGGCAACGAATAAAACAAACTCAGTCAGTTAGTGAAACGTGAACGGTGAAAGAA
Organism: Anopheles moucheti; assembly: GCF_943734755.1. Taxonomy (NCBI): domain Eukaryota; kingdom Metazoa; phylum Arthropoda; class Insecta; order Diptera; family Culicidae; genus Anopheles; species Anopheles moucheti. The sequence goes on along the minus strand of NC_069141.1, from coordinate 44,028,507 downwards.
AAGAAGAAAAATGCGACGTCGTTTATGAGGTCAATGTTATTACGCTCTTTGTTCGAAAAGAAACAGCTTTTGGTGTGTGCTACCTATGGGCAAAAGGGTCAAATTACCTGTTGCGAATTAGCTTGTACCGTAATTTGACCATCCGTTCCGTGGCCATTACGGGCAGGATGTCGTGACAGGCTCGGGATTGCTTTCGGATGTAGCCGAACTGGGTGGCGACGCAGGAACGTTGAGACGTACTGTGGTGCTACCTTGCTTTGAATAATAATGGACAATTTATATTACCCCTGAAGCACCCAACGTTCGGCCATCTTTTAGTGCAGCAATGTTTTAAAACATGTCAATGGTTATAATCGAATGTTTTCCTGCTGCACTCGTGCAGTTTTCTTGCTAATTCTGATGAACCAAAAGCATTGCACACAGGTGGCATCGGTTCGACTGAAAGTACCATGAAATATGGACTGGTTTATTATTGTAGTCACGTAAACTTTACATTTTCTCCACCGTCTCTCGGGAGAAGCCTTGGTGACCGAGCTTCTTGGAAAGGGTCGTTCGTGGGTATGGCGCATTGGCTGGGTGCGGGATAAAAGAGAGGACCAGGACGTTACTAGGCAGAGCGCTTAATATGCATCCCGTGATGCGGCCCCGACCACCAACCGTCGATCGTTAATTTGTACGTTTCCATGTACTGGGAACACCGGTTGACGAGCGAGACATTTTTCTTTGACTTGTTTCGGGACCCGAGGTGACCCGGAGGTAAGCTGTAATTATGATCTTGCCACATGCAAACAGCAGAGCGGAACACGAGATGTGGCGCCAGCATGTTTGTACACTGGTTTTGCGAGGCAAAAACAAAAGCACCCCCAAAAAAATCGATACAAGAATTTACGTGGTGAAGGCGGCCACGGTTAATATCGCTTGCCATGCCGGAAAGCTCAACCAAACCAATGAACTATTAGATTGAGAAAGCAACGCAAAATTATGCCGATTTTTCATGAGTATAACAACGGTTTTATTGCAGTGTCGTACCTGTAACGCAACGGTGAGCCGTCAAAATCTTCACCCGCAGCAGTTCCTGTGGGCAAAGCGTACAAGTCATTCAACCGTTAAATTGTGCATGGATAGCGAACCGTGCTATTGCATTTTCTTACATCACCCTCAGCTTCATAGAGTCGTGTGCTCGGTGTCGCGAAAGGTGCCACGCGCCACCACGTCACCACACCGCCACTCATCCATTCAGCAATTCGGGCAACCATGTGAAAAATCGTTGACGCTGTTGACGGGTTGCCACATAACACCCATTACTATAGAAAATGACTTCCTTCGGCGTGTTTCCCACCAGTAGGCGCTAGGTCGGGTGCTATCGTCTTCGGTACAAGGCACACCGAAGCCTAGGATGGTGGTGACATTGGTCGTCTCGTTTACCTCATTGGAAACGACGTACCAGGAAATGGTAAATTTTATGATGATCGTATAATTTTGAAGTTTATTTGTTTACAGTTTTGTTCGTTCTACCCTGGTTGGCATAATCTCATCATTCGCGTTCCCGGTGGCGGAACCAATTTGTACGTCTGGTACACATTCACACATCCTATACGTAGAACAATACTTTCACATGTTTTACGTGTAGAAGGATTTTTATGTGATTTTTATTTTATGCAGGATTTGATGAAGTTAAAACGAACGATTTGTCACCCTATTGTTATGGTACGGTATGGAATCGGTACTTCTATTGTGTACCACAGTTTAGGGCTTTGCAGTGTGATGGAGACGCCCAGTTATTTGTAAATGTGCACTGCATTGCAATTGCTATATGCAACAATGCGTAACATTGTGTACTGAATGAGAGATGACGTTTCATGTGCTTTAATTGATTAGCTGTTTTAGCGGTTTATTTCTCAGCATTGTTTGTAAAACGACAATTTGAAATCCAATTACCCTTACCTAAAGCCTTTTCAAAAATGACAAATGATTATTAGAGTATTACAAATACGGCTAAACCCTGCAATTAGCTAGGAAAATAAGCTTTCCGTGCATTACTTTACCCCTTGTGAAGCGAATTCAGTACAGCTCCATCCTGGTATGCGCATTCAAGCGAGAAAATGTGTTAATTCAATAACGAGAACGTTTTTGTTTTCTCGTTGTGTAACTATTCATTATGCACTGCATAACTCAAATGTATAATGATGCCCGTAATAATGCTGTGTAATATCGTTTCGAGTGAAACGGCTAAGCTTGTCTTACGCGCGGCTTATGAAACTAAGGGTTGAATGCGATCTAATGTGTATATGATTACGGTAAATGAAATCTGCTTCAAACAGCACGATTCGAAACAAAAAACACGACTGAAAAATGCAATCGAGGATAATAGTTTCCATTTACAAATGTTCGCTTCGTGGCTGATGGAGTATGTATTAATTTTCGAGCTAATTTCTACCCTGGCATTGCTGATATTTGTTTACAAATAACTTTCATAACAACAGCGCGGTGTGCAATGATACATTTGAAATCCACATTTGACCTACTGTAAAAATGTTTCCAACAATCCATTCCGATAGTATTGCCGAGTTTGGATTGTTCATAATTGATTAATTAAATGCGTTTCAGCAAAGGAGTCAAACTGACATTTAGAATTACGTTGAGTTTCTAACTGAACTCATCGAATATCAACATCAAATGAATGGTAATGAAAATCATTTATTTGGAAATAATCGAAATGAAACGTTCCTTTTTAAACCCCCTTTTCCTAACCATTGGGTAAAATTACCTTCTTTATTCATGTTGAGCTTTCGATGTGTTGTGTGTAACCGGAACTCTAACGGAAAGAAAAGGACGATCGTCCATAAACAGCCGAACCGGAATGATTGCGAGTAACAATATAAATACTGCTCATTTTCTCAATGACGATAATGAAACCACACTTTTCGAACAACATGTTTTCTAGACCTATCGGCTCGCTACACATTTTATGGGACAACCCGCGCCTGGTCAAGTTATTCCCATGTTGGAGTGCGTGCAAAATTATACCCAGCCTGGCCATAGCGGCTTCCCTCCTTGTACTTTCATTGCGGACGCGTTCGCGAAAACCGCCAAGAACAATGATGTGCTGTTCGCTTTAACATGCAACGTAACACGTTCACGTTCGTTCTACTACGTCCGTGTTACTACTACAGTGGTACCTCAAGATACGGATTGAATTCGATCTGTAAATATGTTCGTATGTGACATTACTGAAATATTTTTAAATTTATTGAAATGTTATTACTTCATTTCTACTAACAAAGAGCTACCTACAATGTTTTGCAAATATTATATAAGAAAACTTTTTTTATAAATAATTAGTATAGTTTGAAATGGAGAATAAAATAAAATGTCACTTAGAATACGATATTCTCTCTTTAAGTAACAATTTCCAACGTCTTCATTAAGAATCTCTCGAAAGTGAATAGTTGCTATGTTGTTCTCAATCTCTGGATCTTCTTTTAAACTATTAATTCCTGATGCGAATGAAGTAACTCGTTAGTTAATGTCCCCGTATGTGTGGAAGGACCATTGAGGAGCTGCTACGAACTCTACGAATTGTATTATGAACTTACTACCGTTCAGCGAATTAGACTCGTCAGGCTTCGGTGGGCTGGTTAGGTCATGGAAATGACACCGGACGACCTTGTCTGTTAATTCCTTTAAGGTCGTCCACATGGAGACGTGGTAGGTCCAAATTGAGATGGAGTGATGGCGTTGATGCAGATAGGCTGGGATAATGAATTTTCTGACGATGGTGCTTGGCCATGAGCGGATTATCGGCAGTAGGTCAGTACCATGAAGACCATATCATGAATCTTTCACATCCATGTCCAGATCAGTCCAGGGGTTTCCCAGAGACACGATCTACTTTTATCTCTTATACTTAAAGTTTAAATATTTCTAAGGCACATCACAATGGTCAAGAGATTCCAGGATTCAAAACACAACAAACGAATCTACCTGTGGACTATTCTGATAATTGTTAGGATGCAGGCACATACAATCGTTTAATAAGTGCAACGAATATGAAATACATTTTAATACAACACTCATTTTAATACACTCTGTTAGCGTGTCTTATGCAGGGTGCAGTATGTCAAAGTCAAAGGAAAATGTCGCACGCTCCTTGGATCGTACCTTAAAACACTCGTGTTTCAGAGCGTTCGTATCTCAAGGCTCCACTGTACTTCCTTCTACGTGTCACAAAGCTTGAAAGGACAGTAAGCGTATAGTTAATATCCGTGTTTGTGTGCGTGAGTTTCCTTCACGATGGTAGATACGGTGGATACAGCGAAGTAATGAAAATTCATAAAAACCTCGGTCGTAATGACCGTATAAAAGAAATCCAGACATTTCAGTCGATTGAACAATGGGTTAGCATGCTTCAGCGAAGGAATCACGCCAGGCTGGTACGGGGCGAACCCGTTTGCGACTGTGGCATTGGGTAGCAAGCTGGTACAATATTTATCAAAATTATTATGAGGAAGCAAAACAGGCATAATAAACTGTTAATGTGGATGGCGCAGACCTGCGAACTTTGCTCCATCGTGACTGATTGGAAACAGGGATTGAGCCTTACCTTGCGTTTCCTTTTTGCGTTTCCATCTTCTTCCGAGGTTTCATACTCATAACGCAATCGACGGCATTGCAACGGCACAATGTATGGTAATTGAATGTGCTATATAGACATCAACTCGGCGGGTATAACCGCGCGTGGTAAGCGCTCCCAAGCACTGAGAGTTCAGCGTACACTAGCGAACAAAGCCGACGGTTGCACGACACGATGCTGGCCCAATGGCAGTGGCTGAAGAGTTTTGCAAGCATTGCGACATGTGGCAAGTAAGCGTTCTTCGACACCTTCAAAGCGTGGTAGTACCATTTTTCATTCGGTCCGTGTGTCTGCACTCTTCCACCCTGGTTTCGTCACCCAAAACGAACGTCGATCTGTTTGTATGTCAAACAGGAAATTTTCAGGATAATAATAATTTGTATTTTATTTCCTCCACGTCTTTTTCTCCTGTGTACACGTACGAGTGCACCTACCCGTCCACGCTAGATGCGAAGCGCCTAGCACCGTAGACGTTTGTGGACGGTAACAACGACAACGGTGACGACGAAATGTGTTTCGCTCCACAATCCGTATCCTTTCTTCGTTCTTTTTTTATTCCGCTAAACGATTCTTTTATAGTCCTGTTGACATCGATATTTACAATAACGAAGCCGAAACGAAGCAACAGGACGAATTATGAGTTCACTTCTTGTTGCGTTCGGAGGGCTTGTGTTTGTGTGCTGGAAAGAGACAATGTGCTGAACGATTTATTTTGCAAGGTTTACGATATCTGTATAACGAGAAGAAAAGTTGTCTCTTGCTACGAAAAAAACAAATACTAGAACAAACATGACGATGTTGCTTTGAAGCTTGAAAAAATTTCATTCCCATGAATGAAGAAATACCTCGATGCATTGTTTTACATCTATCGTTATTTATCGATTCATCTGTACTCATATGATTTAAAGAGAGTGAACAAGCGACTCAAGTTTATGATCGAAGAGTTTGAAGGATGTGCATGTTTAATGTTATTCACAGTCACTCTTCTTTAATTATGCCTATTCTCGACAATTGATTTATTGTGCAATTGAATTAGAAGCAAATTTAACATTTCGCAAATTTTTTTTTTTCCAAGCACTGCTAAGTAACATTAATTTTGAGCTTTGTCTAATTTAGAATGATCCAATAAAGTTATGTTATTTTTATTCGAGATATTATGGAAAATCCGAATTTTGTTCTCTACTTAGTCGTCATTCTGCCGAATATCATACTTCTTTTTGAAAATGTTCTATTTCTTGAAAAGCAATCTAATATTCACGTCATTTTTCGATCTTTCTTAGTTACTGTAGAGTATATAATATGTAAAGCATACAGCAATAAGAGAGGAATTCCTCATGGAATTAGGTTTTTATCGGTTTGATATCAAAAGAGCGAGCGTTATCATTTTGCTAAATCAATCATTTGTCATGCAAGGTCGGTCGTTTTAAAGTATTATTTGATTTAATTACATTGATTGGTTCAAAAGCTTTCTTCAAAGCTCGTCCAATTTCAAAAACTAATTGTAGTTTAAACTGATCTGGTCCCACCAACCATGTACATGTATATTTGAACGCTATATTGGACGAGCGCATCGGACTCGCCAGAGTTAGCTTAGGTCTTGTTATTAGAATGACTCCAGTCGACCCAGCCAAGGCTCTTGTACAGAGAAGGCGTGGGAGATGCAGCGATAGCGTTGCAGAGTCCGCCAGAAAGGCAGGTATAATAGATTGGTTGATGACGACCCTCAACCATGCGCGGTTAAGACGACTCCAGACCAGGACAGAGTAGCGAATGTAACTTCGAAGAAATGAGTTACTATTAATTCAATAGTAATTGTGTCAATGCGGTTTGCTTTATCATGTTTCGGATAAGTAGAAAACGTGCCCCAGATTTTGTCCTAATACTTTAGTTATCTTTCTATCTTAAAAACTCTGTCAAATCCCCTAATCCACTGCATGATAATAAATCAGTTTAAGATTCGGCCAATCCACGGGATGATTGAACGACACAAAGTTTAACTGTTGCGGAATGATGTTTAATGGCCTATTTAAACTGCAAGCAATGCAAAATTGCCCCCAACGATGTCCCGCGTGACATTGTGCGCTAGCAATTGCTGCGAAAAAGTAGGCCTCAAAGTAAAGGTAAAAAACAAACGAAATATCATGCAATAGACATTAAACTTCGTTAACGAGCATGAAACGTATTTCACAGCACATTACTCGCCCATGAGACTGATGGTATTTATTTTTCCTCTTAGTTTCCGTGCTCCGGCACAGCGCTACAGTTTGCCGTGTCCTCTCTATCCGCAGTTCCCGTTACCTTGCTCATCGCACCTTTCCCAGGCCTCACTGGCTACACCCACGTCCCCCCACGAGAAAAAAAAACAGGGACGTTGCACTGAGGGATCATTAAAACTTATTTAAAAATTATACAATCAGTAGAAATAATCTTTATTGCATCGTTACAAGGCTACAAGGCGGCGTGCGGTATGTACGAGTAAAAAATGAACTTGTGGCGCAGCACACGCCGTCAAACTCTATCGCTGTTCGACCCTACCGTTCTTCGAACTAGGACACGGAAACAGGTGAGGAAAAAGTTAGGATACTCCCGTTAGTCAATAAACAGCCAAATAAAGAATGATTGCTCGATGAGCTTTACGTTTCGCGTGGACGCAAGGAATGGTACATGTATATTTTTCTGTGCTTGTGTGTGTGGGTTCTAGACTAAACGAATGAATTGCTGCTGAATGACTTTCGAGGTATGGGATTTTTTTTTTTTGGGGGGGTGATGGAGTATAGCCCAGCCAAGAGAGGAACTGGGGAAGTTAATTGCATTTTCTTTAATGATTTTTCTGTGTGTTTGTCCTTGCGCGAATGGTAGATTTTTATGGGACGATTTCGTATGTTACGTGATTGCGGTGATAAGGAGAAGTAGAGGGGAACTCAAAAAAATAAAAAAAAACTTTCATGTTGATAGACAGAAGATAGCATTTGTTTCATCGCTCATACTTCTGAGAATAATGCAAAAGTTTTGCTATGACCGCAGTAAAATCAAAATTCGTTTGTGTATTTTTTTCTTGCCCTCTTACCAAAGTTGTTTGGGACGATAAAATTGGTTTAAAAAAGTCAAAAAGAAGCATACATAAAAGCATGATTTATGAAGCCACGCGCTAGTTTGTTTCTGGTTGTAATGGATGAATGGTTTTAGATGAATAATTGATCCACCCATTAGAGTTATGGAAACATCGAATTCACGCAAAGACCGTACTTAGTGGTGCCATTTCGAATCGATTCAAACAATACAAACAATCCAACAGTTAATCACACAACATTAAGGTGTAAAAGCGACTGCAAACATGTAACCCTTACGTAGCGGGTGTGGCATTCTCCACTCCGAAATAAACAGAAACGATTGGTGAATGAAAGTGAGGTTATGTAGGTGACAATATTTATGCATTTTGAATCATTTTGCTAGGCTGCAACGGATTGAATCGTATGTGTAGATACAACGGTGGTGGTGGAGGGTGAAAAGTGCAGCTGGCGGTATACCGCATTTTTGGCAATCCATGCTCACACGCTTAGCCGAATCAAAAATGAACACCGCTCGACTATAATGTGTTTCATCAGTTTGTGCAAGCGGCCTACCGCAACGTCAAATAGTCTGTCGAAATATGAATTAATTATTAATTTTCAATCTCCTCTCGTTCCTTCCCACGTACAATATAAGCGTGGCGTCTCCCGGAGGACATAGAGTGCCACAGTTTCCTTCCCACTGCCCTGCATCACATCACATCAGCCTCTACAGTAGTGAATTACCCGCATCATCCCGTATGTGTTCATCACAGACACACACGCTCAAACAGCACCGTACGCATGCGAATAGAAAATATCCACAACGAACAAAGTGCGTTCGTTAGGTAATTGGGTGACACGAAATGTTCCCGGTTTAGTAATTTAGATTAGCATGAATTGAAAAATAAACAAACGGCAGTCATTATAATTAGTGCGTTTATGATTAACGGCGACACGGGCACACCATTGGTGCGCACAATCAAGTGGAGGGTGAGAAAAGCGAATCGTTTGATGATTCCTGCACACGTGTGTTGTAGCTTGAATCGGATGCAATTCAGAATGCACAATAAACACTCAATATGTTATTGTCGAAATAAGACATACAATTGGATACAATGTTCTCAATAGCTTTGCATGTATAATGATGAGGATTGGGCTTGCGACGCGTCTTTATTCGTTGGTAATTAGAACAGAAGAGAGCGCGCAAGACATGACATACATGCAAGCAGGACAGCTTTTACATTGAGTAATGCTCTTCTTATTGCCGTTGTTAATCCAGTTGCCGGTTGACATATAATTATATATTTATATTTCAACGTCATTAACTTTCGAATGACTTGTTCATTTCATACATTTAATCTAAAAATTGCGATAGAGTAGTAAAAAAAGATTGTCCATCACTTCAGTATAGTATAATGGACAAGGCTTGAAAGAGGCTTTCAAGTATGGTAAGTGTAATTCATTGAATCGTATTTAAATTACGAAATTAGTCCATTAAGCACTCTAATAGAACGGTAACTTCGGAACGGAGAAGTGATGAAAATTCAACAATGTATGGATTTAAATATCCTTACACACGATAATATGCTAGAATTATTGTTGAAAGTTTGGAAGTTCTAGTTTTCGGTATGAATTTGGCTTTGAATTCAAACCGATGCATCGATTATAGTTTTCGTTCGTTAATTTTCCATGATGGAGGTGCCCGGTTTTTTATAATGTATTCGAAAATGTTTACACGTAGTACTTATCGATGGGGTCGCCCGGTGGCTGTAGTGTCAATAAGAAGAAGTAATAATATGTACTAAATAATAATACGTATTGTATTTATTAGTAAGTAATATACACCTTACTGCTTGACCCGGCGGTGTATTTGCTAGCGGTGCTGGTCCCACAAGGCTGACACAAAATCCCATCCGAACAGTTCCCCTGTAGCAAGGACTGACTATACGACTACGTGATTAAATGAGTTGATACGGCTTGATCTTGTTGTTGAAAAGGGGTTATCAAAAACAGGGATACATCTTATATATGAGTGTCAATTTTTGTCGGAACAGGATGTTGATCAGTGTTGCGAGGGAACCTACCGAGTAGGAAACATTCGTAAACGACCCTAAGTGATCGATTGGATCGATTCAAGAAAGCAATTGTGACTCTGATCTGTGTGTGCAGCGTGATCGGGTCGGAATCGGGTCGAAGTAGATTCGAGAATTGTACTGGATAAGTTGGTTTGATCAAACGACTATCTGGAGCATAATATTGAATTGAATATAGCTGACTTGCTCTTGAATGCGGCGCTGCGGCGCGCTCTTCTCTCTTTACCATCTTTCGATAATCGCCCGTAATATCTCTGTAGTATCCTTAACAAATCAGTAAGATTTCTGAACTAATGTCATGCATGTCATCATTCAAGCCATCTTTGGCTTAGAGTCCAACGAACGATGGGTGGATGAATATTTTCGAAATGTTATTTAAGCAATTTATTACCAATGCTTAGTTGCATTTAAATTTTAAATCTTAAAGTGAAGTCCATCCATCTATTTAACGAAAGTACACATGAACATTACTTGTACTGTTTATGAAACGCTCTCTTAGTTATTCCATTATTCTGAATTCCAAACTTTCGTATGGGTAGCATCGAACGAATTGCAGCGATTTTTGATCAAAGTTGTAATTAAATTTAATAATAAATAACATCCGTGAGCCGCCTGCTGCAGTTTGCAAAATAATCGACGCTCCAAATTTCCATCAAGCTTTGGAAAGTCACACATACACACAAGCGCAGAAAATGTAGTTATAACGAGTTTTGGTTCCTAGTTATTGTTCACCGTAAACGGCAGTGAACTGCATCGGTGATGAACGTGGTAAATGTTTCACCCAATCAATTTTGGAAACGATGATACATAATGAATTCAGCGCTGTTCTGGCAGTTGTTGCCTACGAGCTGTCGATAAGTTTAGCGCCGAATGGAAAAAAGTCCTGAAATCATGTGCGCGTACCCAAGAACTCTAAACTAATGATGATTGGAAAGCACTCGATACGAAAATGTTGCAGGCAAGTAATGTTCGTTTGGACGTTCGTATATCGAAGTAGACCTGAAGCGAATAGTAGCGTTTTCGCTCATGTAAACGGCTGCACATTTTCAGCATAATAATGCTCGCACACTTTGCAAGCTGCATCTCACGACAAACTTGTTGAACGGTTGGTTTTTTTTTCTAGCTCTTTTATGCATCATGTTTCGTTTGGCCATTGAAACCTCTGCCCGATATGCAACGCAATGCCAATCGGTGTGTCGGGTAGTCTAATTTGTGTAATTAATTTTAAGTGACGCCAAATGCAACACTTGCGTGCAATTATGGAGGACAATTAACGGGCCACAAACTGGGCAGGTTGTTGATAATTTACATGCTTCACCATCGTAAATCGGTGCAGGGGCACGGCAACATTTTGCATCTAAATCAAATTGGTGACCACCGTGCCTCAAATGGCCGATCAAATGACCAAAAACGCGACGCTATTTCTAGTTGATCGTTTCCATCGTTAGGTCCTTTGTTTAGGGCGGGAATGACCGGACGAGCGAGACCCTTTGCCCGCTGCATGCGCGCTGGAAGGAAGCGGGCTATCGAAAGGGTTAATGAAAATTTCATACCCATCGCACAATGTCTTTATGGGTGGTGTGAATGCACGTAACGCTTAGAACAACAATCGATGTTGAGCGAGAACCTGTTTACTTTCCACGAGCATGCAATCAATACGCGCTAATGACGCTCTGCGCTTTCTGTGGCTTTGCATGCTTGTATGTATGCTTGCAGCAGTAGTACCATGCAGGACCTCGGTACTAGAAGCAGCTTTTCGAATAGTTGCGCCATATAGATCATCCAGATTCCCATTAAGTAAAACTGTGTAATATTAAAAAGTGCTTTACTGCATCTGTTTCTCGAGGAACCAGGGAAACTAGTAGGAAATTATTATAGTGTTATTCAACTTGTTAAAATACTGAAATTGAACTAACTTTTCTTGCTCTAAAGCTTATCAATAATACTGAAAAATTTAATAAACCCACAGTTGGTTGAATTTGGAAATTAAGTAGTTTTATAATTTACTGTTGATAATGTTTTTCTTTACTGGAATTCTGAGCAATAATCGATTTAAAACTCTAATTGAAAATCAATATAAATTGCAAATGTAAATTTTTGTGTGAGTTGAAAAATGCAAAAGTAAATCCCGAAATAACGCCTACATGCAACATACAGTACGGCTTCTATCCCACCGATCACTTTACCAAAAAGTCGTTTGACACTATACGCCTTGATGTTTCCGAATGCATGTAACGCTTCTCGGCAAACGAACGATGATAATGGGCTTCGCTTGAACGATAAACATGAAGCATAACATCAGCAAATGGATCTCAAACCTTGAGGCGCTTGGCCTGCTTCTTGAGCCACGGCAGCGAAATGGAATTGTCTTGTGATGATGGTTTGATGGTGTAATGATGTTATTTTTGTGACTGCTATCTGTTATTACGAGCGCTGTTTGTCTCCCAATACAGCACACAGCATCAATGGCGTTAGATGGTTTCGGGGCCGAGCGGTTCATTTTGCAGGACTGCCATTGTCTTGACAGAGTGTGCAAACAATGCAAACGCCAACGCTCGAAGGACGCCGATCGAAAGCTTACGAATTATTAGATGCATTTCGATTAGCGAACAGTGAGGATGTGTAACGTATTAGGCAGTCGATTGATGTGTCAGAATTGAAGCACCAGCCAATGTAATCCAAGCTCAAGCTATACATACTCATTTCTAATGAAAACATAAACAGACGCTGTGCTGATACTGTAACGCAACACATCCTCAAATGACGTTTATTATGCGTTGAACCATGTGCAATGAAATGGATTAACATTTGGTAATGGACAAACATTATTGGAGAGGCCATTGGACTGTAAGGGATATTTCCAAAATAGTTGCAATGATCCTCACTTCACACATTTTAGCAATACCTCAAGATATTAATAAACTCACGGAAGATAGCACTATTTCCTATTGGCAAACTTGATTCAACCAATTACCGCATGTTGTTAGATGAATACAGTTTCAAGACGTCTATCAATATGGCAAAACAATCGTGCATGTGAAATGAAAGAATGAATCCAGTAGTTATGTTTCTTACATTTAATGCGTTTCTTGTTCGATTTGAACGTAATGCACTTGATGTTTCCGTCGATAAATGTCGAGTATCCTTGTTTTGCTGCACATTTCGAGAACACCGAATTCTTTTAGAATTCCGATTCTAATAACGAGATTCGTTAGAGCTCACTGTTGTTTTGTAAAGTAGTAAATCTAGTTGAATATATTTGATGTGCGTTCGAATTCGACTGGATTCGATGACCGGCTGGAATGCAGGAAGCACAAGAAACCACCACCTAAATTCAGTCTGCGTAGTGACGTGATCGAACAGTCAGCCAAGTCGACGCCATTTCTGGCTTTCTTTGGACCCGTAGCCGGTTAGTCAGTCTTGTTTACAAAAGGATGGGTCCGAAGGATTTTGGACCGGTCTTGTCGTGTGAAGACCGGCGCCGCTACTAATGCACCACCAATACACGCCGCGCGGTCATAATATTACTTGTTGGCCCAATGTAGAACAAGCGGTTGTTGTTGTTTAACAGCTGTCATCTAGTGGCCGATTTGATCTCGATGTACGATCTATATGTAAAGAGTCGTGTTACCGATCGCTAGATGGCGCTGATCACTCCTGAGTGGCATGAAACAACACCTGTGATGGAACGAGGTAACAAATTAGGACGCAGGACGAACGAATCATGTGAAAGGGCAATCGAGGTCGTAAGGTGCAGGGACAACCGGGATCAACGAAATATCTGTCAGGCAGTAGCAAAAGTAATTGCTGCGTAGAAAAGCGTTTTTTAAAGCCTGATCATCAAATCGAATTTTGTAAAAATTATACAAACTGAATAAAAGCCTTAGATAAACTAGCGGATTCGAGCTATTTTGTTACGACGAAGCAACAATACTTATGATTTAATAATACGCCGATTGCCGTTATTATGGAGAAGTAATGCATTTCATTTCATTAGATTTTTAGCTAAGTATCCTTCCCTTTCTCACGAAAATAAAACAAGATATAAATTGTGAGAAAAAGAACAATCCGAAAGATGATTCTTTGCACAACGAGTTAAAAGAGTTGACTATGCAAGGATTATATTGAGCGTAAATGAATTAAAAAAATTATGAAAAGTACTGACAAATGTGTTCTATTCGTATCATGGCAACGTTTTTACGGTAAAATACAATTAAATTATAATTGTATTTTCACTTATGAAGCATTTCTGATTGCAATGGATTGTAATGCATGATATCTATTTAGTTTAAAGCTTCAGGTTTTGGGAATTTCTCTTAACGTAATATTTCAATATACTTTCAGAACAACGTTTCGCAAATCGGTACGTAAAAATGCTTGAAGCCATAGGAGTTCATTGATTAAAAAAATTTTCGGAAAAAGACATTTGTACCAGAAAAAATGTTCTATTTGGTGCCTATATGTTTTCATGTATTGGTCAATACCAGTGTAATGGAATAATCCTATTGTTTATTCCCACCTAAGCCTATATCTTGCCTAAAGGTATTAATAAAAGATCACTATGAATTGAAACTATGGAAATGGAACAAATTTTGGGAGTAATGGTGGAATTTAGAACTTATAATTGGATAGCTACTCCAAAAAGGTTCATGTGAATTTCTTGAAAAAATACATAATGATTGAAATCAAATTGTTCTTAATTATACTGGATGTAATGAAGCTCAGCTAGAATGTTACATAGGATTTTTTATTAAAAAAGAACGACCACGCCGTATTGCTTATAAATAAAGGTCACTTAATCTAAAATACAATCCCCATTCGATTGAAGACATTTCCTTCTCCAAACAGTGAAAGGTCACCTTATCCAGGGTGTACTCGGCCGTTACATTGGATATGCTAGCCATTAGAAATTAAATAAACCAACGCTTGGTTTATATCTACTGTCCGAAAATGTATGTCCACAATTTACAGACGGAGTGGCATTTAAGATAATCTGTTTCGTTCCTGTTTGCAGTAATGATTCGCTGGCCAAGTTTCCTACGTAACAGTTACTAATTGATATAGGTACCTGTTACAGGCGATTGAAACCATTCAGTTTGCAAAGTAAATCCAAATCCAATTTTTTTCTACGATTTGTTCCAGCCTCTCCGTGGAGGGACGTGGGTCGTTCCTAGTATATGAAAATAATGCCATTTCCAGTCGACTGACTGGCTGCATAAATCCTGCATGTGATCCTGTGCAGTTTTTTCCCCGACAGTCGTTAAACCAAACATGCTAGAACTGGCGATTTAAATGAGATTGAATGTGCGTAACCGGTAAATGGCCCCCGTATGCCCAGCCGGGTTGATGCAGAGTGATGGATAAAAGTAATTAAAATTAATAGGACATCTCACCGATGGATAGTACCGTAATTAAGCTTCCGTTTACAGTCATTGAAACTGAACAAAACAAGGGGCGTCATTTTAGGACGGTCAAACGACTGGGTGAAAAGTGACTCCATGACATCGAGAAATAATCGTTATTATCCGGTGTGAAACACCTTTTCGCATGCTCCGGTAGCGCGGATATTACGAGCACGTGGTGTCCGACCCCCATGCGACCGCTTTGCACGGTTCGTTGCAAATGGACGAGTGTCGACCACTTGTGGCAATTTTGAGCTGCTATTTATGCCCATTCGTCGGTTTTAGATCCGCATCCATCGAGTGTCAGTGTTCACTGTCTGCATTTTCAAATATGAGTATTATTCTTGGTGTACGCAAATCTGTACATTAAGTGGCCTCTAAATGCCATTTGGGGTCGTCTCTGCGGCCGAATTTTGAAGTACATCCAAGAGCAAGCTATTGCAAAGCGCGCAGGTAGCGCCGCGTTCGAGTATTTCTTTATCCTCCCTTACCAAACCGAGTTCTACATTAGCATAATTGACTAATCGACCAGCAATAAACTCTCTTATCAAAGTCCCATAAATTACGCTAATCAAAAGCGCTAAAAGCCAAACAGAAGGCAACAGAATTGTGTGAAGCAATCACGTGCAGAAAGTTGCGTTAACACCGTTCCGATTCGGTCTGGTGTGCGGGTTCTTGGAATGCAGATGGACAGACCGGCGCTTCCCTGCGTCGGTTGGTCACTTGGGCTGAGGGAGTGGTGTTTTCCGTTTTTCTACCTTCGAGCCCTAGGCCTTTAGCAGCATGGTGCAGTTTGTCGTTGTGAACCAAAACCCATGTTTAGCATTTCACTCGACAAGAAACACCCCGCCCAGAAGAAGAGCTGTGTGAGGTGAAGTATAGGCACGATGAAATAGCGGTTCTGGAGCTAAAGTTTATTTTACTTAGCTTTGACTTAATTTTTACGGGCTATATTTTTACTCGCTCTCAAGTTTCCTCCTTTCCGCCACTCGGTCCGAGGTGACGATGGTGAAAACAGTGAAACGGACCGGCGGAATGCACGCGAGCCCGGCTGGAGTTTTATTGCTTAGCTAACTTTTCTTGCTTTTTGCAGTGCGTCTTCACCCTCTGTGCTGGGCTTCCCCATTCGACTCACTCAATTCTTTCTGACCGGTACACTTACCGGTATCCGATAGAAAGTTTAGCTTAGTTTGTTCGGTTTTGAAAAGTCTGTTGGGTAGGAGAGCAGGAAAGGAAAGGAGTTAAGAACGGAACTCGCAGGCAAATAAAAGGAGAAAACCATCGCAAACAATATTCACCAGTGGATCGGTTTGAACTCACTGGAAGTTTGGTTGTAAAAATGCTGTTAATGTTTATCAGTGGATACACAATGCGAAGCAATGCAATATAAACTAACGGTCGAGTATGAATGTGGGCGGCGATGTTTCCACAATTTCCACCATAAAATTGTGATCGACTTTGCCGTTGTTGCTCTGCATTGTGTAACTTCCCTGTGGACTTGAGACCTGCGATTGGAAGCAACGAAATACCTGACATTTCTTTCAATCCTTTTGAAAGTGCTGTTACTAGAATCTTCTGTCGGAAAACTATTCATATTTATTGTGAACAAATCGCCAACATATTACAATGGTTTATATGCTAAGAAAGGCAAATAAGCATCTTAACCTTCAAGTAGGTAACCGGATACCCGAGTATTTTTTTGCAACTTTAAACTGCAATTACTTTTGATTCATTGCTTGTATTGACCTGAAACATTATGTAGTCTTCCACCTTTTCATATGCGGTTTTTTGGTGCATAAATGGTAATTTTCAACAAGCAGTAAGTATTTTATTTTGATTTATTTTAAACTACGTAAGTTGGCAACCAGCATACCCGGGTATTCCATACATTTTGTATGGAGAATGACGTTTCTCTTCTTCTTCTTTTCATATTGCGCTTATTTTCGAGTCAAATTCAATCGATTTAAAATTTGAAATGGATCGTTAGTTTAATCATAACATAGAACAACATAATTAATGAATGAAATAGATTTTATCTACGCACAAGCAACAAATAGTCTAGAATAAATGAATAATTTGTAAATAAATACATTATATAAAATTAAACGTATAAAGACAATGATTATGCTGAATTAGCGAAAATGTAAACAATGGATTGTAATACAACGCATTTCCTATCACTTGTTTCTTTTTTATATTATAATATGTGTGATATAAAAAATGTATATAATATTGCATTATGGTTTTATATTCATTTAACGTTCTGATTTTTAAAGATTTTCAAGAAAACGAATGTATAGAAAGCATTGTTTACCTACGAAAACCGTTAATTGTATACGTTAAAACGTATGGAATACCCGGGTATGCCGGTTGCCAACTTACGTGTGTAAATTTGGTTGACAACTCTACGGTTAAGCCTCTGATTTTTATTTCATTTTCATAGTGATGGCCATACCGCTTTCTAATGGACAAATAAATTAATTGAGTCTCACCACAACGAACAAATCAAATGTATATAGTTCACTAGCTGATCCAGACAAACCTAGGTTTGTCCCCAAAGGTAGGTGTTTTGTGAGCAAAAGTTTATATTTTGAATGTTGTTTTCAAACCGCAACCATCGTACTGCAAACAACTCATAGTACATAGTATTGTAGAACGAAGATTAGGGTGGTCTGGTCCTTAATGATGCTAATTAGTATGATAATTTCCCTTGACAAGGATCTGCATTGCTGAGCATATCATTCAAATGCTGTAGCGATGATTTAATGTCTGGCAGAAACACTTTTTCTGATGTTGAACATATCCAAATTTAATTTTGAAAAAATAGGGCGTGGACCATACTTTGGCCATAGCGCAACTTTCGAATACGCGTTCGTCAAATGATTCTGCTTGTATTACTGTAATGTTTGTCTTTTTATTCATTTGTCGCTCAAGATGAGCTTAATTACACCTTGTCAGTTATACTAAACAATTGCATTTAATACTACAATTGGCTTTATATAGAAGAATCTGCGCCTTGTAAGAATATTTATCGAATCAATACCTTTCATTGATATTAACATTGAGGTTACCAAAGTTAACGAAGGGGAGTTTTGTTAATGAAAACTTTTATTCATTCGAAGCACGATAATCTCAGACGTGTGCCTAGTACAAAACGCGTAGTCTAAAATACTTCCATTGAAAAGAGTTTAGTTGCCGACTATTGATTTATCTATTAACAATTATTAAGATGATATCAACTACATGATTTACCCCATAGTGTCATCATGTCAAAACTCGCAGATAGAGGAAGCTCACTCGCCATACGAACTGCATGTGGGCGATAGTTATAATGTCCAATGCCTTACAGTCTTAATTATGCAAATTTGGCGCGCATTTGGCTGCTGTCAACTTTTTCTTTAGATTCGCGGTGTGAGGTCAGTAGAACAAGTTTTGAAAGAAATTTGAACCGTAACGTCTATCGTTCGACCGGACGCAAGCGGCTTTGGTAAAAGATTCTAAATTTATTCACCCCAGCCGTACAGACAGCAGCGCTGTCCGGAAATCTTTCCGCCAAAGTCAACGCCAAATAGAAACTGGTTTTGATAGCCAACTTCATCGTGTATGCTTGGTGAAAGATGGACTGTGTTCAGCAATTTTGGACTTGGTTGACAATGAAGACGTTAAACTTGCGAATGAAATTCGAAACGCGTGGCTTAAGCGTACGTGAGATATGAGACATCCTACAGATCGTATCGAATGATTCAATCGCAAATCTTATTATCAAAATGAGAAAACAATAAAATGCGAATGATGTCGTAACAGTATTTTTTTTTAATAATGTTAGAATAACCTTGAAGTATAATTATTATTTGCAGTTTTTCTAAATCATTTTCTACACAACCCATTTAGCCTTCCTTAATTCAGCTGGTTCAAATAAGTATTCGGTCTAAAGAAAACTCAATCCCAAAGACCATACCTAAAAAAATGCTGTACCATTTCTTATCGATCTAAATGTTCCACTCTTAAAGTAACAAAAGTGAAGCTTTAAAACAAGGCTATAAAGTTCAATCAATGGGCCAATGGATCGATTGTACATCTGTTAAGCTCGGAACGTGGATCGGAAAGTCAAATAATTTAACGAAAAAATGGCACTGAAATACAGAAGAAGGAGGTAAACGTAGGCAAACACAACAAACCATAAGAATGATGACCCAAGAAAACTATTTTCGAAGATTTCCCACTTTGACCAACCGAACTGAAGAAGGTTTTGGTTTTCGGGACCTTTTTTTCTATTTCTCCTGTCCCTGGATAAGTGTAATTGTTTGTCGAAGCCTCTACAAACATACCGATACATTCGTGGTACTGTATTGCTTCACGCAAAAAAAACGGCATCCCGTCCTTTAAGTCTCGTAGTGGAAAGGAGAGCGGGTGAGCATCTTGCTCGGGACTCGGGAAAAGGTTAAAATGATAACACTGACACATTCGAAAGATAAATGCGTTGCCCGGCGAGGAATCGAAGTAGAATCACAACGGTGATCCTTTTCGCTTGATCCTGCCCGGGTTTCCATCGGGAACGGGATACCTTTCAACGATTGGCCACCGCAGCTTAAGAATAAAGCTGTCCTTTTTATGCTCGACCGATGGAAAAATTATGCAGAAATCCTCTCGAACTCGAACAAAATATGTGCATGAAGAAATCACGAGAAAAGTTTGAACCTATTGGAAAATTCATTTTATTTTCTTGGGCTATATCGGCGAGAGAGGAAAAAAATCTCAAGCCCAGGATCGGCTTCAATGTTTGGGTAGGATACGGTTGAAAGGTTGCGGATACATTTATGAGATACAGTTTTTCTGGTAGGAAAAGTTACAAAGTTGCAAACCGTCCAATGCAAACCGTCCCAATTCAAATTCCAATTAATCACATGGCAAGTAACGTTTAACATTTAACCGCTAATACAACTACTACGAGACATACTTTGTATCTTGCATGCAAGGGTGCAACACATATCGTGAGAACGCTAAAACTGGCTGGTGTTTATATTGCTAAATTCTAGATTAAAATTAGAGAAAACAAAACATAATCTAAAATTTGAAGAAAACTTGAATTCGAACAAAGACAAAAAATGACAGCCATTCCTTTGAAATTGTTTTCACATACATTTGCCACCATGGAAGTAAATCGGTGGAATGGTTTCTAACGCATACATGACACCTGTTCCTGGGAATTGGCACTTGTGCAATGGCTTGCGCGAATCATGAGGAAGCATACAGCATGTGAAAAATTTCCCACGAGACTTTTAATACCAAAGTACACTCTGAGGCCTTTCCGCAAATACGCCCAAGCCTATTTCCCGATTCCGTACGGTTTCATATTGCACACCCTTGCGAGGCAACGACCGTCGGATGAGGGCAAGCCAAGTGCCAATTGTTCTCCCTAAACGCAATGAGTGTACGTGACACTCTTGACATGTGTCAATAACATAAATTAACAAACAGGAACGTTCCTGTGCGCCTGGAAGGAATAAACCCCGGTCTCCCATGATGCACGCCTAGGGACTAGGGACTAGGACATAACCCACGGTAAGATCGATGCGTAAATGTGTCTTTTAAATTTAGTTCCCCTGAACGGTAGTCATAATAATTTTCACGAGTTCTCACGTATGTGTACGGAAGGACATTAACACAGAGGACGGCGCTATACAAAGTGGATGGGAATCAACAAAGAACAATTCAATCAGTTGTGGCAGGCATACCTGAACACCCACCGAAAAGCTTCACACAAAACTCGTGGAATTAGTTTAGCGAACGATTGCGAGCAGATGGATCCCGATACGATTCACATAATCCTTTTCACATCATTGGCCAGACAAAGAAGTTCGTCTTTATTCAATGGTAGGAGTCATTCAAATGGTGCATAAAATCATATCCCAACAGATACACATCTCACCATAAACGATCCGCTCTCATAAGCCACAATGTAGCCGTGCTGAACCCGTCCCAGCGACCGGGTCCCTTATTTATTCCTTTCACTTCTAACCTGCACGATTTTCTCTTTTCGATTCGAAGTACGCCATCGCGTAGATAAGGTGTAGGAAAATGACTATGAGGTATGGTTGCAGCAAATGTAAAAAAACGTCTACACAAAAAAGGAGGAGATCTTCACTGGGGCATTTTGCCCCGTTTCACCATTTTCACGACACTCTTACCGTCGGATAGTATACCTTCGCTAGGCGAGCGTTTATCGCACAGCCGTATATGTTTGCTTACCTTGGCTTTGCCATTGCTAACCCGTTTCGAACGCTGGATGTATGTATCGCTTTCGATATTATGGTAATAGTTTGGACTATGATTTCCTTCGGTTTTGCTTCGATTTCCTCCCGACTGCGGTTGGGTGGTGTTGGTGTGTCTGGCTGCACATAAAACGGACAGCAAGCATCTCCGGATGGGAATAGGAAAAATCGGCACGGGCGAATATTGTGCGGAGCATTACCATAAATATATCTCGCCTCACTGTGTGGGGAGAATACGCAGATATAAAAGCAATAATACCATCCTAAGACTGATTTCTACGCTCCGATACGGTCTTAGTGCAGGCAACCCCATTCGGCCAGATAAGTGGGTGGATTCTGTTTTGTGTGATTTTATTTGAATTTATAACATTCGTCTTGAATCGATTCCGGATTTCGCAATCTTCGTAGCGCCATGTTAGTGCGATATCGTACCGTACGTAAATGGTTATCCATCGACAAGCCACGGCAGGATGAAATGTGGAAACAATGCAGGGAAAAAAAGGACAGTGTCAGCTTCGGTGCGCAGTAACATGACACAGGTACGAGTCGGACGGTATCATTATGGAACATGTTCAGCAGCTTTTCACCATCGTTAAGTACGACGAAATAGTCAGGAAAATGTAGGATAAACATAAACATCACCCTATGGTGCTTGTAGTGGAATTGATCGAGGATTCTGTCTCTTTTCGAATAGATTTTGTGCTTGCGCCTTGTGGGATGACGGGAAAACCGGTCTTGGGTTGGATTCCACCTTGATCTCTAAACTATCGGAATCTTTTGCTAGCATCTCTGGCATAATATAGCCGCCATTATACTTTTTCCTAAAAGTTTATCAACCCGAGCTTACACTATACTTATACCTCTGTTGATCTTTTTTTATAAAAGTGTTTCCTGGAGCTAAAGCTAGTTATTCTATGTACGAAAATCATGATGATTAAATCAGCAATTATTGAAAAGTCCATAACAAAAGATAAAAAAGAGTGTTAATGATTTATTTTATCACGCCAGTGTAATACTATCGATGCAACCGAGCATGTATGTTTCATACACTATCCTGGACAGATTGAAACTGTTCTTCTTGAATCTGTTGAATCTGTTGATTGAAAATCTTCCTTAAAATTACAGAAATTCTGGATTGATAAAATCGTTAGTAAAATACAGTTGTTAACGATATTTGTAAGCAAGGATTAATTGGCGCTCGTTTCGTTTTGGTTCTAAAGCAATACTAATCTATATTTCTCTTAATCGCTATTCTTAATTCTATTCCCATTTCGTTCGTGAGTGCGGTTTACATACTCCGCTTGGCCACTTCAGATTGATCCTATCTCAATCCTTAACAACAGTCATCGCTCTTTTAACGAGTTTAATACGTTCCAATGTTTTTGTCGTTATACTTGATGTCAACGAAGGGGTTGAATTTGTATTGGAAGAGACTTACAACGCCTCTTTCCAACCCCATGTTTCGTAGTAGGACCTACGGATACTACTTGTTGAAAGCATCGTATGAAGAGGAGAAAGTCAGCTACTCCTAACAAGGAGAACAGACTCCTTTTCTACAATTTATCCACAGACATCCCGAATATCGAAGTTGTACTTCTATCTTATGCCAAAGCTTAGATATTCACAGAAACATGTTACCGTTGTGGACGTCTTGGACGTTTTAAGTGGGAGAATGAAATGTAGGGCCTGTTATTGTTATTCTTCTAGAGGCTTCAGATCCATCCCTATATCAGTGAGGTATTGCTACAACATTGTCAGCAGAAATTAGGTGCGAATTGTACATTTTTAACAAACTACTTTCTAACCGGCTTTGACTGCGCTTTGGTCAGTCAGTCCCTGTTCCGGTAGTCGACGGCAAGAAATTTAATTGCAGCTGAGGAGTTTTGCTGCAATTATTGGTATGATCGCAACTTCTACGACCTAAGTAACGAAATTTAGTAGCGAATTGTTGTGGGTAATCGTGCCAATTATCGGCTCTACAAACTTCAGAAGGGGCCGTCTATATATGCACCGTCCTACAGCACTAACTACTCTTCCATACTTCATAATATGGAATAGTTCTTCAATGTAATATTTCTAATATGGCATTATCTTTTAGACGAATCTCAATCCGCTACCTTCGATATTCGGATACCAAACAAGCAGGCACGAGACTGTGTCTGTCAATTGAAGTGTGTTCTCTATCCTTCTGCAACGAGGTTTTAAGGCGCATGAATGTAACATGTACTGGAAGAGCATGATCATTATCTGGAAGCTACTGCGCGCAGTGTTAAATTGGTTTCGATAAATTATTTTTATTGTTCGTTGCAGATGTCATGGGCGTGTCGGAGAGATCAGTCGAAGGAAGTAATTAGAAATTAATCGAGTTGCAGTTCGTAATTTTAATATGCTCCCGTATAATTGATTTTCTCCCAAATTGTCTGTTGTGTCCAGCGCACCGACAATACACGGAGATGTAGATTTGATAGCATAGAAAAGTTACACCAAAACTTCAGTGCTTATTCGAAACTGCATGAGCGTGATTGACGTACTGTATTGTGTAACATAGATTGATTTTCCTTAAGCCATCGTTCGTGTCCAGTTCACTCGCGCCGTGCCGATTTTCCATGAAGTTACAGCAACTGTTGATAAATAAACGATGTGCTAGTGCAGGTAGTGACTGGCTAAATCCGACACATGGCGCTCCGGCCGAACACTATCGCGGAATGGCAGGTGTTTCTGGCTGCAAGCTTTGGCCGTAATCCCAAGATAAATCATTTATTCATTCCTTTGCGGTAAATTCCGTACATTGATTTCTATTATACGTCAAACGGGCCACCGATCAGTCGATTGCGGTTGGTTTTCGGAGTGAGGAATAGTACACAGCTTAAAAAACACACAACGAAATCGTCCAGATTTTCCCGTTTCGCGTTGTTTTTGTGTTTCAACGGCTTGTACCGGTCAGATAGTCGACAGTCGGCCGCAGATATCCAGAATTTTCGACCGAAATGAAGCACCCATTTGCACCAGAAAATCGATCAGAAAAGAACAACAGCTTCAATGCAGTCGCTCGGTAAAGAAGCGATGTTTTGTTCATTTTGCGATTTGTTAGTTTTATTTTCAGCAATTTCGGGAGATTTCTAAATCCATCGGGACTGGCCATTTTCCATGGATGATGTGGGGTAGGTTGGGGCGATGGCTGTTGTTTATTTTCATGATCGATGGGTACCGTCGTCCTGGGAAAAGTTTCCGTTTGTTTCGTATTGGGATAGCCGTCACCGGTGGTAGCCAGGAAAAACCTGAAAATGACTCCAAACGGAAAGGGAGAGTACGGTGGTAAAAATCGTTTTATCCCTCTCAAAGCAGTTTAGGGGTAAAGCTTGGATTGCAAACAGCAGATAAAGGTTGATTATTCGTTAGATAAAGGAAATTCATTGAACGTACGGGATACGGGATGATGCTGGAAAGTCCAAAGTTTGAAGTTTTCGATCAACTTTCAAATGTCGCAAGACAAAGCCGTGGAATGTGGATGTTGTTATCTTGTCGAAACGATATTGGGACACGGGCAGCTAGATAGGGGAAAGCAAAGATTTGAGGACGCGGAAAGCCAAGTTTTCGATCCAATCAACTGCTTTAACTTAGATTGAGCTTCGATGTACAGCCATCCAATTGGTAAATCGGATTTTGTTAGGAAACGTTTGAGTTTCTTGATAAAAATGCACTCGCTTCGTTCGCATGCTAGCAGAAAATTGTTTTCACTATTTTGGAGAGCGTGGTCTTGTCGCATGGCCTAATGAGACGAATTAAAATTTAACTGAATTATGAACAGAAGATGTACAGAATACCTACATCAAGCTTTCTGGATAGTCTGGATAAGAAGGATATGATTATCAACCAAGTGAATAGTTTACCATTTGATTCATATTTCAACATTGATCAATCTAATGATGTTGTGTTGTACCACAAGACATTTTTTTTTAAACGAAGCTAGTTTTTCTTTGTACTTCTCGCCATTGATGCACCTTGGAATCTCCCTTCTGTTTACTAGAATTGATTTCAGCAAAAATTTTATTTTTCATAGGACAAATTTAAGAAAAATATTAAAAGCTTTGTGCCAGTATGCTCTCAACTTTATTTGATATGAGCTAATGATTTATGAAACCAATATTGATTCTCATTGCTCTGCAAACTGCCAATGAAACGTATGACGAGATTGCAGCAAACCAATCCGCAAAGAATTGCATGTTGATGACAAACAGAAAACCTTCAGGGACAAAGGATTCGATGGAGTGTGTCATGTTGAAGCTAGAGGGGTAGGGCTGGCTGGAAATAGCTTCTTGAGAAGTTTCTCCCTACCGTGGCCATTTGTCGAGACCGACTACATACAACACAAGCGATGGAACAAAAGTGTGTCAGAGAGCGATAACGGGTCACCTTCTTGTGTCACGTGTGCCATTTGGATAGATTCCCAATTCCCACCATCGTCTGGTCAACCCTCGACATCCGACTGTTGGTCGGACGCACAAAACGTACACACACCCACACATGCACAAGCGCAAACAAGATCCTGCAAGATGGTTCCACCTATAACGAGAAAAGGTGCAAAGGTTTCCCCGTAGAAGAAGAACAATCACCGGAAAAGGATAAGAAATATTAAAGTGCAATTAGGCAGATTTCTGCTCGGTCTCGTTTAATGATTATTGTTATGACTATTATCATTTTTATTATCGCGACCGTTATGACTGCTGGAGGCGCTATTGGTGTAGAACTTGCACTTGCACTCAGTTTTGCTTCACGATTGTTTGCGTTTGACTTTGGTTATGGGTACAAAAATCCAACTGGTCGAATTGTGCAATCATCATGAGCACACATTTCTGGAAATTGTGTTTTTTCGTTTCTTTCCGGTGAACATCCAAATCACCTATTGTGAAGTGGCTGGATTCTTCACATTATATTCGCACCTAACGTGTGCTAATACCTCGAATCCAATAACTAACACTAAAGTATTTCTTTATCATTGTAAAGACTTTTATGTAATATTGTGAATGTACAATATGAATACGTAGTGCATAACATCGAACCAAAACCATAAATGGGTTTCAAAAGAAAAAGAAACCAACGCGAATACACATCTCTTCAAGTATTTTCAACAGTTTCAAGCTTCAACAGTTCCGTCATCCGGTGTGATTGTTGGTACAATAAACCATTCATTCAGCGTTGTTCAAGTTGTTTTGGTGCGATCCTCGATCATGGTAGCAATAATAATTTCATCTCTGTTGGACATTTCTTAACGCACTATCGCTTCTTCGGTGTTTTTTTCTTAAAGCAAGCACGACCACGTCATAGAATACCAATGCCACAAAAGGGAATCGTGTCACGGCACGAAATGCAGACATCGGAACTTTACTGTGTTCAAGTGTTTCGTCTTTCGGGAAAAAAGTTTTTGAACCAGATTTCTTGTTCCTCAAGTGGCCGAACGCGAATGGTGGAAGGCGGAAAGCAAAAGGAAAGGAACGGTAAAGACGCTCAAGTACCCTTATCGCTTGGTATAGGGAACTTAAAATCGAAGCCCTCGCTTGGGCGCAAAACGTTGGGAAATATGATCACCATGCATAGCGATTTCGGTCTCACTTGTAAAGACAAAACCGTGAGTAATGCTGGTGGCTGTGACAGTGTACGAGGAAGACGATCCTTTCCCAAGCCGGGATAGTACGGCGAGGAATGGAAAATAAATCACCAGCAGAATAACAAACCTCTTTCATGCTATGGGCTGATCACGATCCTTTTGCAGCTGTGGAAATGATCTGCTCAGGGTTGCGTTTCAATAATTGGTTTCACAGACATGCCGGTTAAAATCCGTTCCAGGCACTAAATCGAGTACAGAGAATATGTGAACTGAGCGGAGAACGAAGTACGTAAATTGCCATATCCTGCCATATGTTTTGAGATGCCAACCAGTACAAACATATTGTGGCAGAAGTTGTGTGACTTTCTGAATAAATTTGATTCTTCTACTGTGTTTCGTAAATGTATACAAGCAGGATCATATGCTCTGAGGAGTATTTCATTACTGGGATATCACAACTGTTTACTGTTTGGATAGCTGTGTATAATTGAATAAATATTTTTAAATCGATTCTAAACTAAAATTATAATAAAACTATACATCGTAACGTATAAACAATAACGTTTTTACGTATTGTGGATGATTTTAAATTTACCTTTCCAAAACCTATCATGTTTCGATATTCGCTTCAACACGCCGACTGGACCTCGCAAGAACTCGAAATTGCGAAATTTTACTTCTCCTGACTGATCCCCTAAATCAAATAATATGAAGAAGATAACTTGTGCACCGCTCTGAGTCTAGAGGAATATCTGGCAAATCTAATTTCTGAAACATCTCGGAAAGTTGTTCTTTCTATTGATGCACTACGAAAAGTGGCTTCATTAAACACCACACTCCAAACCGTTTCTAAGCATTTCCGTGAAATACGACCCACTTGGGTTGGATGGCGCAAAGTTCGTTACTTATAAAAAAATATCCGAATGGTTGATAATCATGTCATTGCGAAAAAATGGGTCGTCGTTGTTACAATATCTTAGCAGTCATTTCTTTATATTCAGGAGAAAGCTCCAATAGTTTCGTTTCTTGGTATAAACAAAGAAACACAGAATAAGGGCACAAGAAACACAGGGGTAAGGCAATTTTTTTCAGCGGCAGTATTTAATTCTTTATCTGTTTTAACAATTTGTTGCTCCGGCAACGTTTATGCAAGATCATTAGTTGGAGTCCTATATCTTATCGTTTTTATAAATTTCCATCCACAATGGCCACCAAAATCCAATTTTTAAAGTCGCAAATTCCACGTTTTATTTACCTGTCATAGTCGAAATATTTAGGACTTGTCGAACATTTAGGAGATCAGTGAATTACCACTCCAGATCACACTAGCAATTTGGACGAAAAATCTCCAGCAGTGGTATCTCCCGAAAGATCAATATCGTTCCATTTGGTAGCACATAACATATTAAAAATCTGGATGTAAAGCGAGGAATTCATTAGTTCAAATAAATCTTTTTTTTTCTTTAAAAAAAAACTTTTCAATAATAAATAATATTAAAATCAAGTAAAAATATAACGACACAATAATCTCAACATTGCAATTAAAATACTGACTTCATGGAACAAAGAATTGCAAATCAGTAGCTTAAAAGAATCACATTCAGTGGAGGATCAATCCCCTTGGAGGCCCAGGACGGAATTTTCAACAGGGGGCCCTATAATTTTGCTACGGCATTATCGGTGTTAGGTGTTAGGTGTTAGGGTGTAACAATACCAGCAAAGTCTCGGAAAGAAAGCTCCCTTGCGTACACCTCAGAGTTCTGTTGCGTAGCCCTGTAAACGGGCTGTTAGGCAACTCTATATATAAACGTTTGTATGCGCTAAGGAGAACCATAACGCCGCTACTTGGATCACATTTTTACGATTTACGTACATTTACGATTCCTGATTAGTCGCATTATATACCAGGAAAGATACCAGGGAAGCATCCACGGAAGAGGTAGCACCTCTACAGCAATTTTGATCGAAAACCGCCGAAAGGTATACAATGTTTAAACACTTACTTTCCATACAAACCAGCTGTTTTCAGATTTTCGATACCAGGAGAGCATGTTTTTCAAGAGGTAACACCTGGTATCAGCCGAGCAAGCACAAATCACGCGCTTCCCGATAGTTGCAATCCCAAGTTGTTGCATGTAAGATGTTGCATGTCTGATGTTGTGCAACATATGTCGCGCAACATATGTTGTAAAACAGATGTTGTGCAACATATGTTGCGCAACATGTGTTGCGCAACATGTGTTGTGCAACATCCTGGTACTCGGCTGGTACCAGGTGTTACCTCTTGAAAACATGCTCTCCTGGTATCGGAAAGCTGAAAACAGCTGATTTGTATGGAAAATTAGTGTTTATACATTGCATACCTTTCGGCGGTTTTCGAGCAAAATTACTGTACTAGGTGTTACCTCTTCCGTGGATGCTCTCCTGGTACTGTACATTCGGACACTGGTAGTTTTCGAACAATTTTTTCTTGATCTTCGGGAAAGTTAGTGTTTAAACATTGCATACCTTTCGGCGGTTTTCGACCAAAATTGTTGTACTAGGTGCTACCTCTTCCGTGGATGTTCACCTAGTACTCAGCGGCGGATCAAACGGTAGGCGGAGTAGGCGTTCGCCTAGGGCCTCGTCGTGTTGGGGGCCCCAAACAATTTGTGCCGATTGTGCGATTTTTGGGAAAAAATTAATTGAAAAGGTAAAAAATTGATAAAATATATCTTCCTTGGTTATACAAAACATTTGTTGCTATGTAATTAATTAAATGCAACGAAGAAAATCGACTTTGTGCCTTTAAAGTATAAACAAAATTACACCAGGACCGGGGCACTAATTTTCCCGTTAATCGAGAAAAATTTCTTTGAAAACTACCTACTACGTTTTCGGATGTATAGTACCAGGAGAGCATCCACGGAAGAGGTAGCACCTAGTACAGCAATTTTGCTCGAAAACCGCCGAAAAGTATGCAATATTTAAACACTAACTTCCCCGTTGGTGGAGAAAAATTTCTTCGAAAACTACCAGTTTCGCAATGTATAGTACCAGGAGAGCATCCACGGAAGAGGTAGCTCCTGGTACTGCGCCGTAAGGTATGCAATGTTTATACACTAACTTTGCAACCAACTTGCAATGCAATGCGCCGTAAGGTATGCAATGTTTATACACTAACTTTGCAACCAACTTGCAATGTAAGTTTGGTGCATGCAAGAAACTTGCAAGATGGCGCCCAACTTCGTACTTGCATGCAACAAACTTGCATGCAAACTTGCATGCAATCTTGCATGCAAGTTTTCGCATGCAATTTCTTGCATGCAAACTTGCATACAAACTTGCATGCAAACTTGCATACAAACTTGCATGTAAGAACTTGCATACAAACTTGCATGCAAACTTGCATACAAACTTGCATGCAAACTTGCATACAAACTTGCATGCAAACTTGCATGCAAACTTGCATACAAACTTGCATGCAAACTTGCATACAAACTTGCATGCAAACTTGCATACAAACTTGCACGCAAACTTGCATACAAACTTGCATGCAAACTTGCATACACACTTGCATGCAAACTTGCATACAAACTTGCATGCAAACTTGCAAGAAATTGCAAGCGAAAACTTGCATGCAAGATTGCATGCAAGTTTGCATGCAAGTTTGCATGCAAGTTTGCATGCAAGTTTGCATGCAAGTTTGTTGCATGCAAGTACGAAGTTGGGCGCCATCTTGCAAGTTTCTTGCATGCACCAAACTTGCATTGCAAGTTGGTTGCAAAGTTAGTGTATAAACATTGCATACCTTACGGCGCATTGCATTGCAAGTTGGTTGCAAATTTGGTGTATAAACATTGCATACCTTACAGCGCAGTACCAGGAGCTACCTCTTCCGTGCATGCTCGCCTGGTATTATACATTCAAAAACTGGTACTTTTCGAAGAAATTTTTCTCCACCAACGGGAAAGTTAGTGTTTATACATTGCATACCTTTCGGCGGTTTTCGACCAAAATTGCTGTTCTAGGTGCTACCTCTTCCGTGGATGCTCTCCTGGTATCGAAAATCTGAAAATGGCTGGTTGGTATGGAATTTCGTACCAATCGATGGGAAGTTTGTGCGAGATGAACGGTGCTTTCCGTGTCATCCATCTTCCTTACACTAGCGGATTGCTCTCACGAGTTTGATAATATGCAATGCAATAGTGATGGGCAAATTAATTCCACACTGCAGGTGTCACCTCTTGAAAAACATGTTTTTCTGGTATCGCAAATCTGAAAACAATTGTGTTGTTCATCGCCTAAAAAATAAACATGAGCGAAAAAGGTTTCTAAGAAATTTCTCTGATGGTTACCGTGAAGTAAACCGATTGAAAACTGTACCTTGGGCGAAAAATCGTAGAAGGCGTTGGACTACTCAGGATTCGTAAATTTACGTAAATCATAAAAAAAAATGTGGCGTTATAGTTCTCCTTAGCGCATACGAACTTTTATATAAAGACTAGCTTACTAGGCCCATTTACAGGGCTACGCAACAGAACTCTGAGGTGTACGCAAGGGATCTTTCTTTCCGAGACTTTGCTGGTGTTGTTAAATCATGTTTGAAGTACACCTCCCTTACACCGATAATGCCTTAGCAAAATTATAGGCCCCTCTTTAAAAATTCCGCCCTGGGCCTCCAAGGGGATTGAATCTCCACTGCTAGTACTATACATTCGGAAATCGTGGTGTAATTTCGTTCAAACTTTAAAGTCACGAAGTCGATATTCTTCTTTGCATTTAATTTATCACATAGAAACAAATGTTTTATATAACCAAGGAAGATATTTTTGATCAATTTCTTATCTTTTTAAATAATTTTTTTGCTATAAATAAACTCTGCTGTTAAATTTCCAAAAATCGCACAATCGGCACAAATTTTTTGGGGCCACAGAGAGGCCCTAGACGCCTATTCCGCATACCGTTTGATCCGCCGCTGATCGCATTCAGTAGAATTCAGGCAGGAATGAAGGCAGATTAATACCTTTGACCTCTTCACTGATCCTACCAAAAAATGGTACACCTCTACTACTCTTCCAACTAGGGCCACTGCTTTTGTTAGTGACGGTGATGCAAAGATCCGGTATCCTACAATGTATTGGTCAAGATCTCATGATCTTATATTTGATAATTCGGCGAAGAAGATGATAGATGCATTACATACATGAAGGATATAATTAGCCAATAGTAATTTAAAGCTTATTTGTTCCAGCTTTCCCGCTAAGATACAAGTCACATTCGTTTGAAGACATTTCCTACTCCAAACCGTGACAGATTACCTTATTCCGGGTGTACTCGGCCAAATTCTTTGTTTGCCTCTAATATAACTCTTCTTCTATTTTCATGATTTGTTCGTAATATTTATGCAGTAAGTATATCAAGATAAATTGTTCAGCTTAATGGAAAATTTATAAACCTATAGTAAATATAAAACCTATAAATTACATGTGTTCTATTTCACGTCAATATTGAGTAACTCCAATCGCTAAATGGGTTTAAATAATGGCTATGTTTGAAGTGCTTTTTTTAAATTTTATTCCAATTCATTCGTAATTAGCACGACATCTGGAATAGTTAATAAATATTTGATTAGACATCTAATAGTAAAAATAAAGCCATCATTCCGAATTGCTTAGTTTTTATGTTCCAAATGATTACTAATAAATGCTTACCCAAAATATGTACGATACAATCAATCTCCAAAGATGCATTGCGATGCGGTACTGTAACTGATCCTGTTGTGATTATCACATTAGCCGTAATGAGATTTCAAATTCAATAAAATTTCTTCAACTTTAAAGTATGCTAATAATAACACTAGGTCTGCACATACCTTCCAATACACATATGAATGGTGGATAAAAAGGCTTTAGATTGCATGATGTACCACTAGCTTTATCACTACTGACAGGTGGATGGAAAAAAATATCTACCTGCGCAAGTGTGTGGCACTTTAAACACTATGCTAATTATTTTCCAATGTTTCAACGCGGGACTGTGACCCTTCACGCCAGATTGATACCGCAAATGATACACCGCAGAAAGCGGAAAAAACCACACTTCACTCCAACCAGTTCTACACACCGCAGCCAGCACGAGTGGAGTTGGAGTTCAGAAACTGGAAAATCCTCGCCCGAAAAAACACAAACCAAAGTAGAGCGTAAAAATAACCGAACACCGATCAACTGGTCAACCGAATGTGGCATGTGGTAATGTGGCAAACAGCAAAATCAAAAGTCAATCGCAAACGGCACGGAACACATGGGTAAAGCACAAAACTTTCTGCTGAAAAACGAAAAACAAAAAAATTCCGCAAAAAAAACAGTCACCATACGATGCGACAGTGCAGCAAAGTGGTAGCAATGCAATTATTATCCTCTCGGCAACAGAAAACAAATTAACGCAATGAATTTTTCACGATTACGATGTAAACAATACGGAGGCTTAATTGAACAGTTCGGGCCCGGGAAATGTTCCGGCCCAGCGCATGGCATATCGCCACTGTCAGGGAATAATGTGGCCCACAATTCAAATGTGCGAGTGTATGGGAGCGATAAGACCCTTCGTTCGATCGTTTGACCATTAAAAATGTGCAAAGAAGTAACGCAGCTGGGGCACATAAAAATCGTGCCTGGTGGGTGATGGTAGTTGTGCCAATACGACAACACTTGATAGCGGCAACATTCGAATACACCGCCCCGTACACCTTCAGATTCAGGTGTTAAAATAGAATGCAATGACACCCGGACCGGGGCATACCGAACGAAGAAGTTACACCAAGCAAACGACCCAATCGTCCTGACAGGCACAAAACGTAAGGACACACGCGCGTAACTTTGCCGGAGAGTGCGGTTGTTTTACAGCAAATAAAATCAACTTCAACCCGAACCCGGTTTGCGATAAATCCATCAATCAATTTCAGATAGGAAAATCACAAGACGGTCGTGTTCCGTTTGGGCCGCACGGGTTGGAACGGTCGGGAAGCGCATAAAGCAGAAAGTATGACGCAAACCCCGAGTTGCCCGGGCGTCTGCTCTGATGTTTGAGAGTGCAAGATGGATACACCGTCGCTATCGGTATCGTAAAACACCGTTTCTTCAGAATTTCGCTGATAATCTCAATCCAATTTGGTTCACTTTCCTGCACCATTTCCCGCCTTATGCACCCTTTTACCCCTTTTCGTCGATCGTCCAGGGCGGTTTCTCGTTACGGCGTAGAAAGCAATCGGGACCAAGGCTCTGGAGGTCGGTAATGAACCTTAAATCTACCGCATAAAATACGGTACGCCTTTATCGCCGTACACTCGCCCTGACCCTTCGTCGTTCTAGTCATTTTTGTTTTGTTTTCGTCGTATATTACACGGCACCAGGGTAGGGAAATTGTGTAAAAGCAAAATGGATGAATGCAATGATGCTGCTTTTTAATTCAGAGCTACAAATTCAATCCACTCGCCTGTGTACGTGTAGGTTCGAGCACGAAGCTGAAGGACTATTGGCTGGCTTAATGAAATAGATCGGTTTATGCACCGTTGCGGGCGGGTTTTATTACTTTGCGGATATGGATTGGTTTATTAACTGGAGTGTTGCCCAAAAAGTTGTATTTACGTAATTACCTTATAATTTGTTCGAAACCGCAAGCATATCATACATTATAATACAATTCATACCTAGTCACTTTGCTTTGCACTATTGCTTTGATACGAACATTATAATGCACTCATGATGAGAAAGAGGAATATGTATTTAAA
Organism: Anopheles moucheti; assembly: GCF_943734755.1. NCBI lineage: Eukaryota > Metazoa > Arthropoda > Insecta > Diptera > Culicidae > Anopheles > Anopheles moucheti. The sequence goes on along the minus strand of NC_069141.1, from coordinate 43,993,684 downwards.
TTTCGGTGTGTTGGTGTGCTGAACACTTTACGGTTTTGTTTACTTCCGTATTCCCACTGTTACAGTCATAAGGACAGATCCGGGGATATTAGCTGCCGACTCCTACATCCTACCTGTCATAGGGGTCACATCATGAGAGGCAGCTTGAATAGTGATACAATTTTTGGGCATCCAATGAATGTCCTTTGCAACGCGCTTATGTTTCAAACATTGTTATTTTATTTTTTTACTACTCTTAATGTTAGTGATTCAAACAAGATGGCAACGATGGCAAGATGGCGTGATAGCAACAAAGCGAGTGAGAGAGAGAAATAGGGTCATATAGGACAACTTCATACAAAGCTCATGTATCGCTCGGAATAAAGAGATTGTTTAAATTATTCAAAACATCCACGTTTGCACTTTAAAAAGATATTATATTGTTTGTTATTTCTTGGCAGCAGCCTGACAACATGCCATTCAACACCTTTTGCGATCTTGTAACACCTTGTACAATTGCTGACCTACTAGACTTAATTTTATCACGTAACCTGATTCCTTGTTACTGGTCATTCCTTGTTACTGGACAACAGTACGAATGAAATGTAGCCTCACTCCTATGAAACCGGTGCCGCTACCTAATACACACAAGCATAGCTAGGAACGAAACCGTTTATGCAATAGACAACTGTTGTAGGGTATTTAACACAAGCTTCATTGAAGGATTTTACAAGCACTTGTCTGTTGTCCTCTAAAATCGAAATGTGATGATATTATTGGAACGTAGAGCGGAACTTTAATCACGAGAACAATACCATTCGCTGGCCACCACTCCAAACTTTTTGACATCTTTGGTGATGACTCTGTCATTTGAGCGTTGAATTTCAACTTGTCTTTCAATAAATTTTCCAGATATTTAACCAGGCAGAATTTATTGATTTATGATGAATTTATAACAAATCTAGGAAGGCTAACCAATTCACTCACAGACATTACCCTTTGAGCTAAAATTCGTTAAATTATTCTTAAACACACAGTTAATTTAAAGCGGATTGTAATGGTAACTTAAGGTAACATTAGCAGTCCTTAATTTACAGTTTACAGAGCAATTTTGATAAGTGTACGTTGGTTCGTAGTCCATTCATATTGTTTTTGCATTCATATTTCCTTTGTCTGCCTGCCTCTAAATCCATGCAAAAAGCCCAGGGGCGAATCAAATTTACCCAGAGGTTAGACGAATTGTTCTTGATTGTATAGGAAAGATCCTTTCGAACATGAAGATATATTTTGCAGCCTACGTACGTATCAACTCGTCGGGCTCACATACAACTTCACCGGTTCACAACACATCGTTTCTATGATACGTGTTCTCGGAAAAAAAACCAATTGCACTTCGAATTGGACGACCAGATTTATTGAATATGGATTACATTGTTCTCTCTTCTCCATTTCTAAAAATTCCAATAATGAAACATTCTCATTCGATTTTGAAGAACTACAGTTGACTTGGTTTAAATTAAAACAAGACAAAACACGAACATAAAACAAAAACAATTAAATCAAGTGTAGTTAAAGGCATAACACTATGATATGTTTAGCATTTTTTTGCTATTTTATTAGTATATTTGAAAACTGTGATTTTCGTACAAACTGATTACAAATTCTTTTATCAAACATATTATTTCTGCAACGAATTCCAGCTTGACACTCGTTTCAAGTGTTATCTCCTCATTCTTCACTTAATCTTTGTAATACATCTGAGCACCAGCACCAGCACGATGAAATGAAATTTGGTTGTCAAAGCATAACGCACGTCGAGCCCCAAACGAAATGTCTTCTATCACATAATGCTGCTCGCTTAATGCATTAAACAGTGCGAGCAGCATACCGCTCGCTGCGAGATGCTTGCTGTTATCCATGCCGATAAAACCAGAAATTAAAATATGTTACACTTGATTAAACTGGAGCGTTGCGACACGAACTAACGATAAATGTGGTACCCCTTCGGGGGTTGCAGGCGCTCGTGGCTAAAACCTGTTCATCTCCGATTCGCCTCGCTTATTTCCTTCCCTACGGTTTGGGTTGGTTAAACAAATAAATCATAAGGAAAATTGTAATAAAATCCAATCGAGAAAACAGTACGTAGTACGAGCAGCCCGATTCTGCCCGTTCGGAAAGGATGGGATGGTGGTCTGAGCACTGAAAAGATTTCCCGCGGTGAGGCCACATGATTCATGGCCTTTCAACCGTTCCCGTAGCAAACCGGGCCGAGGTATCACACGTTCAACCCTTGAGTGATTACAATTGAGACGCACCGGCGTCCCGACCCCGTTCCATTATTCGGTCTACATCCTCTCCGACTCTACCGTCCCATGTGCCTGGCATACAAGTGCAGCAGCAACCCCTCCGGGTACCGGGGCGAAAAACTTTCCCGCTAATCTCCGAAGCGGCCAAAAATGCTTCATTATGATATCAAGGGCGTGCGCCCGAGGCATGCCCCCTAACCATCGGCGGAATGGCGGATTTGCGAGTAATTTAAAAGAAAACATTTGATGTTCCTTTAATTTAGGGATAAGTCACCGCGATGTGTCTCACGATGATGATGATGATCCGGCTCATCGTGCTGTAGGTCGCGTCGTCAGCGTCGTTACCACCCCCTCGGTGAAAAACGACACATAGTGCGTTCTGTTGCGCGGTTTAAATGTCTTTCCAACTTTTGGGACAATCGCTCCGCTCTGTCCGGCGCCCTGTTTTGCAGCATCGGAACCATTCCCCGTAGGGTGGCGAAAGACAAAAAAATGTATGGCGAAGAGGGTGAACCAAGCACAAAAAAACCAACCCTCACACTCTCAACAACGACTTTGCCGGCCCAGGGAATGGAATCCCATGCCGAGGGGTGATCAATTTCAATTCACTTACGGGAATTCATTGCCATTCTAGAAATAATAGATTGCGCACGATAACACAGCGGGAAAAGTTTTTTCGGCGGCCCGTTACCGTTCATCCGGCTTGATGGGAGAGGCGCGAAGTTTGGTTTGGCCGGGGGATGGCGGACGGTTAGCTAGACTGGCGAAGATTGCCGGTATGGAATCTGTTTGCCTGCGTCCGCTTGCTGCCCGCGAGTTTTAGACCAAGGGTGAATTTCTCCCCTAAGAGCAATAAGATGATAAGCGAACAGTTTTATGCACTGGCTGGACTTCCGGTGGTAAGTTTCCAGTTTTTTTTCTCCTGCCCAGCGTGTATCCTGCCCTGCTTTCTCCGTCCACCCGTGCTCGATTAAACCCACCCTACCTTCTGTGCTGGTGATTGTAATCGAGCGAACGAACCAAATGGTTTTTGATGCAATCGTTCAAAGAAACAAAGGAAGGGAATACTTCCGACAGCACCCTAGACACTTGTCGTACAGCAGCAGGACAGCAGCAGGACAGCGGCAGTACGTCTTATTCGGCCCGCCGTCCGGATATAGAGGGAAACAATTCAAGCGATGAACGGTGCTGCTCTCTTTTCCAACAGTGATTCCATTCGGATCCGGGGATAGTTTTCCGACGGAAAAGAGCGTACGGCAAGGACAAACCATCCCACCGGGGTTCCGTATTTATGACGCTTTCTAGCAAGGGTGTTCCCCATCGCATGCGATACCCATGACCACCTAACCGAACGACCCGGCTATGGTAAGATCAAAGCAAATAGTGAGACTCGCGACAGTCCTTGACGACAAACAGCGGGGAAATGAATGTAATAATCGATACCCTTGACAGTGAGCCGGTGCGTCGGGATACGATTTGCGGAAATCGTTTATCGGAAGATTTTTATGGAACATTAAAAATTATCCACTCGATCACGGCCGGAATCGATGGGAAAACGTTGATAACGTTGCACTATTAGCACGGGAATGGTAGTCAGATCGCATTTGCCAACCATAAGCGGGCCGTGACATAAGCCATCGTCTGGTGTTTATGCGTGTTAAATTGTCAAGCAGAGTGAAACGAAAATCAATTCCATTGCAGTGATAAATTTCGATTTTATTACTTCTTCAAGTGCGTAGTATAGCATCTGCTTCTGACCAGTAACGTTTGATACGTGTTTTATGTCTTATTGAAAGATATACATAAAAAGACGAAACATTCTGGGCGGTCGAACCCATCGTTCATGTGCATCCGTACACTCCGCTGTCGAATGCATCGTATCAGAAGTGGATCACGCTTCTGCAACAAAGTGCCAAGCGAGGTGAATTGTTTATCGCACCATCGCGTTGTGTGGTGCAAATTGCCTTGTAAACTTCTTCCATCAAAAACTTGACCGTCCACGAGCGATTAAGCGGATGGTTGTGAGTCTGCAAAACTGTTGCAGAATCATGAAAATGAAATGCAACACTCATCAGCCAGCAGTGTCAAAGGTAAATGAAGCATGATGAAGCTGGCATTTTTCCAATAGACCGAACACGTACGAGAAGTTTTGCACAAGCGAAATTAAAACAAAATTTGTGTTTATTAAAACTGTGCGCTTTCCTTTTGACCAGTGGCTGAAAGGTTTTGATCGAAAAGTAAACATGTTATATATGTATCAAGTGCTAGTGCTGGCTATGAATTCTGTTGAAAGATTCCAATTTAAACTTTTGTTTTCAATTCCGAAAATGGTTACATTGGTTCAATGCAGGATATGGCTTTTTTTTTCTTTTTGTTTTGCCAAACCATAACAATCTCTAAAACTTTGGCGTCGGGTCGGAGCTCGGCACAATCAGTTCTCACATTTTTAAGTGCAATCAATTATTTATCACTTTCCCCCCCGCCAGTCGGATACTGAGGCAATGGATCGTGTGTTCTATAGGGCACCACTTGCCCGAAGAAAGTAATTTTTCAAACGACTTTCCTGTAACGTATCAACTACCGGAACGGGTGAGTTAGGTAACGCGTTGGTTGGTTGGTTGGCAGAACTGTCAAATATAGGTTATCACCTTTGGCAAACCCGGGCGAAGGGTGAGTCCCTTGGGCCGGTTGGACCTCGGCAACCGGTGGGTCACTGGTCAGTACTGGGTGCGGATGAATTATTCAGCTGTTCGATGAGCGAAACCGATAATCCCTGGACTTGCTTTAATATTTATCAACCACCTTTGCCGAAGGGTTGTATCATCAAACGCACTCTTTCAACTTTTGACGCAACCTAGAGACAATCATGGTAGAATGGAAACAACAACAAAAAACAGCAGGAAAAAGGTAGTACGAAGAGTGCTGAGGATTTCTGTCACACTAAAGTCATATCAGAGCGAAAGTGACTTAGCCCTGGGGGAATTCCAAAGAACTCGGGATCAACGTGGAAGATGTTAGGCTAAACCGTAAGCTGAATGGTGCGAAGAGATCGCAAAATGACCGTTTATTGTTGTATATTTTAGATCAAAATCACTCATAATTGGTTACAAGCAAAAGACTTATGACTAATCGCTAGTAACATATTTTTTCCCGGGCGTAAATACAACGTGTTGATTCATCCAACTCTTCGCACACGCTGAACTTGAGACCTTGCTTGGTGATAAGAGAGTACGCAGCATATTCAAGACTGTTAGACAGTTTGGGATTTATGACTGGTTCAAATGCTTGAAAAGTTAAGGGTAGAAAACCTGAACAAACAAGTTTTCTGGACAATCTTTCCAAGTGTGTGGATCTTATCACACGCTTTCCTTTTCTTTCTAACTGATAATGCAGATATGGGAATATCTTTGCTAAAGGACGTGCGTACAGGCGCAATATAATTATCAAAATGAAATTATTTGCATTATTATTCATGCTCTATTATCTCTGATTCTATTACGGCAATAACTTCATTCTCTTCCTGCCATCGTTATCTCTAATTTGCAGTGAAAATTACCGCTTTCCGAACGTTACAGCAGTGAACGGTTCGAGCTATAAATTGTTTCATCGTCTCCATGATCGATAGTCCACACACTGACCTATTTACAATTAGTCAAACAATTTGTTGTGTACCAAAGAGAATAAGAAATAAATATAAACTCCTACCCCTGCTGCTTGGTCGACAAATTACTGCCCTGCAGTTGTGGGTGGTTGCGGTTCCAATACACCCCGGTACCACACTACCCGCCCGTTCGCTGTTGATCGTTTTAAGCTTCAAATTGCGTAATTAAGAACATTAAACTTTAATAACCATCATAAAACGCGTTCGCGCTATTCCACCTCCCGTTGCGCTTCCCACCTACTGTGCAAGCGGCACGGTGAATCCACAACAGCCTGATTGGCCACCGGTAATGATTCATAAAAATCCGATTCCGAATCAAAAGTTACTTCCTGCGTCGCTGCGTCACCGCTTCAGCGAAATCCACATCTGTATCCTGCATACTTCGAACATAATACGTCTTAAACTAATGCATTTTTCACTCAAGTTACTGACCAATATTATTACCCAAACGAAAAGAAGCGACCAATAAAACTATTTTCAATCAAATTTCCATTGCAAGCGAGAAAATTGTACCATTTCCAAAGTCGTTGAATCGCAAGCGAACAACTGGCAGCAGATACTTTCTGATTTGCTCCGATAATAACCCGATTACAAGAATCATTCGTAAGTGCAGAACACCGACGGAGTGCAATCGTTTCGGATGAGATTTATTCGCATATTGGTCAGCGTTTTTTCGTCGTTGGTGTTCGTTTCATCGCGTGCAAGGGTAGTAGTTTTCCGTCGAGTCAAGAAAAAGCGGGAAAAACACGCGCACTCTCACGACTTTTTGCCATGCTCACCAAATCGCTCTAGGGATCTCACGAGCGACCGGTTTGACACATTCGTTTGGCAACACTGCCGCTATGTTGTGAGTTCTGCCGGTAAGAGAGATAGCGAACGAGAGAGTCGCGTTGGACGGTTGTTCGAGAGAAAATTTGTTTCAGTGCAGGGGTTTTAACCCAGTAAACATACTCTTTAGACATGTTCTATTAGAATTTCAGTTCAGTTGAATCCAATACTCTTTTTGTTTTCTTTTCTTTTATTCCTTTGAGATTTTCTTTTTTTCTTACTTTTCCATTTGTTGTATTTTCAATATACACCTAAAAAACAGATCAATTGGTTTTGAAACGATACTTATTCTTGAAAATATTCGATGGATTAGAATTCAACTGACAAAATTATTATTATTATACAGAAATTATAACGACACAGAGGGTTATTGGAAAACCGCAAAGAAAGACTTATCAAATAGTCTCATAAAACAAATATAGAGCATGAAAATAAACAAAACAAACGAAAACATAGAGAGAACTAACCGCAATCTCACGCCGTATATATATGCTTGATCATACCTTCGGAAGAATGTTTTTTTCCGTTTGTGTGAGATTTTTCTTCGGTCGCATCTCAACGATTCGTTCGGAACTTGTGGTTCGATACTACGTATTTCGAGAATACGCGAGACGGCTCGCGAGAGTGAGATCCAAACCATCATGCTCACGTACATCATGCTGGAGTTTCAAACATGTTTGTTGTGATTCCAAATGTGAGAAAAAATCTTTTCAAATAGAAGGAATTTAAAATATTACATTTCAAATTTTTTAAACTGATAATAATAGCGAAATAGAAATTAGCTTTTCATGAAAAAGCCGGTAGTTTTACAGGCCACAGCATTGTTACTCCGCACATCCGAGCATAACTCGCCCAAGCATCATAAAGAGCATAACCTTCTTCACGATTCGCTCAAACCCACTGCTGACGGGGTCTCTCACGGCAAGTGGGCCGATGTCGGTTCGTACAACTTATGCTTTCGCTCGCGCGTTCAGTTTGTTTTTGGTGTTCGTTCGCTGTTGCGTGAGGTCTGGCGCGTTCTTCAGAAACCCAGCATAAAAACGTGAGATCGCGAGTACGTCTTTAACGAGCAGTGCGCGTGTATAAATGCTGTTCCACCTGGAGCAACCTTCGGTACGCCCCCACATGGTGAAAATTGGAAAAAATAATGTCACAGAAGTTAATTGCAACATTTAGCGTGAAATGATAATTTTTGTGTGGTTTGAATAAGCAAAGTTTGTTGGTGATTAAAGTGTGTTAAAATATATGAAAACCAGTGCAAAAAGAAATCTCTCCTCTCAAAACCCAATGATATCACGAAACTGTTTTGTGAACGCTTTTCCTTACGTATTGCGAGTGGCGATGGTAAAACCATCACGTATATGTTCATTTAAAAAGAAACAAATTCTCAGTTGCGAACAAAAGCGGCAAGCATGCTTTATTCCGCTTGCTGCACTACACTTGTGACGTGACCAGACAAAACGTCCGAAATCGTAACGCGTCCGAGGACTGCCCCGACCGCCTATCATCCGGCGACAGCCCTGAGCACCGAGAAGGACCTAAGTATGATTGATGGGAAAACTTCCGGAAAAACGGCATACTTTGTCGTGTGCGGGATTGCTCATTGTTTTCTCGAGTACCGAGCTGCAGCATTGGATTGAAGCGGAACTGTCTTCTGAAGTGTGTTTGAACTTGGTTTGGTCGTGATGCAGTGGCGAGGCCTTCCAGCACCGCATATATCCCTGCAAAAACAGGTGGATGTGGTTGCGCGAGGGTTCGTGCACAGTGTTTTTATTTGTCGTTATTTTTTCATTGCTGTTGGTAGGTTCCTAGTGCTTCCGGTTTCCGGTTGTCACCAAGCTAATAGTGTATGAGTGTGTTTACCATCTCGTGCATAATCCCCTCCAAGCGTTGGTTTGCAAGTGATCTCCTGCACACATGCCATGTTGTAGAGCGCGATTGTCAAGAAGGATGCGCATAAAGGTCGAAGCCACTACTCGCATGAATTCTGTACCATACTGCTACTCATTCTATGTTTAAATTATGACGCATAGATCACGCCACAGTTGTGCTATGCGCTGTATTTGCTATGTGTCTTCATTCCAACGTTGTAGTTCCTTTAAAAACGTTAAAATAAACGTAAATATTTCTATTTTGCTTGCAAACAATTCCTCATCAACGATGCATTGCTGCGGCCGCATTCATGCAAACGAAGCGAAAATTTTCTTTTTAAGCTTGTTACGAATTTGTATGCATATTCACTGGTTTCCACACTTCAATAATTCAAACACAAACAGATAAACGGCAGGCAGCAAAAGTGATTAATTTTTCAATAACTATATACAAATACAAACGCAAACGCAAACAAACAGAATTAACACACAAGCGTTCGTGAAGGGGTTCTGCAAGCGATGCAAGTCGAGAAGCGATAATTATGTTGATTACACAAAAATTGAACTCGTGCTCCGGAAAATCTGCACGCTCGGTGCATTCCAACGAACCAGCGACCAATGCACGTATGCATTGGTGGTAGAAAAACACTGCAGTTTTCTGGTATTGTGGCACTCTGTGTGGGGTGAACCGGTGCCGACCAGTGACAAACGCGTGGAGCAACCAGGGCAGGAAGCGTGGAGTGATTGCACCATCCGAGTGGAAACTGTATGTGCATGAGAAGGAGAGAGTGAGAGCAAAGAGATTTTCACGGATGAGTGTGTGTGTGCGTGTGAGGGAGAGAGAGAAAGAGAGAAGGTCGCATTTATGAACGTGCTTCATATATCCTGACGATAGCCGCGACTCGCTCAGGCCGTGTTTATCGATGGCTTACACCAGATGAATTAATAATGATGTTTTAATTAACAATATTGTGAATCATTTTTCCAACACATAATGTTATTTATATGTATGTGTTTTTTTTCTCTTCTTTACTTGTACGTTTCCCGCGTGTAGTGTGTTTGTGCAAAATTTATGCATGATTGGATTTAGTCACCGTTTATCGGCGGTCCCCGTGCCGCCCAAGAGTGATCCGCGCGTGATAAAGCATTAAAACGTCTGTCTCGTGACAAGAAGCGGGCCAAAAAAGCAAATATGTTGCCGAACATGGGCCATAGGGTGAATAGTGAGCAGTGTGTGGGATAAATTTACCCAAATTGCGCACGCAATGCACCAAGAATAGTGTGTGCACGTTCCGGGAAAAAAGTGTGAAGTTTGGTGAGTTTAAACAGTGCAATAGCGTTTACTAATGATAGCCGGTGTGCTGCCAAAGTGGGCTGCGATTCTAAACCCGTCCTAAGCCGAAAGTGCGCCACACATCGGTGATCGTCGGCCACAAATTGCCGTCTGCCGGCGGAAAAAATGTAATGCCTGCAAGCGTTGCGCACAGATTGTAATGTTATTGTTGTGGTTGGATCGATCCTGTCGATTGCAGATAGTGTGTGAAAATAGTATTAACAAGCCCCGACGGTAACCGTGCGCGTTCGTGCGTGTGTGTTTTACGCCGCGAAAGAAAGGAGGGGTAGAGAAAAAATACCACCCTACAGAAAAAAAAATCAGTGCGAAATTCCTGCGTGTTCTTTCTTCGGTGCGAATGTTTGTTTTCCATTCTGGCTGTTCGGTGAAATATAATGCCGAAATGCTGATTATTGAATCATTGTGTCACATAAATAATTATCCATGAAAAATCGATCGTACAGTGGCGTGTTGGTGTAGTGTGCATGGTATAGGGTGTATGTGTGTGTGTGTGCTTTAGTGTGTTCTCACCCTCTTCGGGGTAGTGTCCGTTGCCAGCAGTAAAAAAAGAATAAACCGGAAATATTTTGCTCACTTAGTGAATCCTACATGTGGCAGCATACAATACAGCGCAGCAGCACTTTTTGGGAGGTAGCGGGATGATTGTGTGTTGATGCTGGCCGGGTGTTTTTTTATGTGTGTGGTATCATCCATTTTCGAACCAATTATCGTGGGCAATTTGAAAAATTGATCAACTCTTACCTCGCCCCTTCCCCTTTTGTCACCACCCACCACCCCGGGCCGAGGAGCTCCTTGGCCAAACAGGACACGCGAAGGGTTGAAGCGGTGGGATTGGAAGGCTAGCGTAAAACAAATAGCAAAATCGATCCCAATCAGTAAGGGAACCGCACCAGTGTTGGATTGTGATACGTCGATGCTTGGCAGCGGATAATCGGAAACAACAATGAACTGCTTCCGCAGAAACTTGGTCCCAATACAAGGTGAGTACAGTTTGCGCTTTTTTTAAGGTTACAAAGTCAGCGAATGTGCCATTCATTTGCATACGTATTATTTTGGAACTATATGGAACACATCAGCGTTTAATACGAGATAATTTTAAGCAGCTTATTTTATCTCGTGCTCAATTTATATGATGCAAAATGCCATAAAGTATCGTATTTTTTCATTGTACGACCAGACTGTGGTACCAATTAACGTAGCACTACAAACTTTTCCAACCGGTCGTGCAACATAACGTGCTGCTGCAGGTGCTTTACACTGATCGATTCTGAATGAAGATTACATCCCTCCATTCTACCCAATTAAAAATGCATCCAATTACGTATCTTTTTTGACCAACCCATTTTCACTGGGTGGTGTCGAAGAATTGGCAAAAAAAACAACATTGCTTCGCGAGTACATTGGATTTATTCCACCAATACTGGTCGTGATGGTGATTATCGACTATTAATTGATATTTCACCAGCGAAACTGTCACAAGCAGGGTGAAAAATGAAAACTCGCTCCATCGTCTGATCCACGGACGTTCTCGGTTCCGTGGGATCCTTACGATGCCGTCTAGCGATAAAAGTTATAGGAAGGAAAAATATCCTTGCCAGTTTGCATCATATTTTTTTCCTCCGACACAGTCATTATCGGTAATTTACTTTACACCGAGCAACAACAACAAAAAATACAACTTCCCCGTCTGCTTATTTATCCTTCCGTCGTCACACATTTCCCGGGGGATGCTTAACACTGCTCAGTGGGTGAGCCGGTAGGATATTTGGCCTAGTTTCCCGCGGAAGTTTGCTCCAGTCGCGTTCTTTAGCGCTTCGATGCGTTTTCGAAAAACGTGGCTGCCAATCGCTAATCGAGAAAAAAATGATAATAATATAATAACCGTCACTAATGGGCTTCCATAGATTTGTGGTGAGTAAAAACTCATTAACTGTTCGTTTAAAGGTCAACATGATGGAACCCCATGCTTTAGTTTGGAGATTATTTGTCGCAGAATAGATGACCACAGGTTGGTGGCTTTGCTGGCATTTGAATATGTTTTGTAATAATGTTTGCGCTTATAAAATTTGACTGCTAATGATAAAGATAAAGGAAAGAGAAACAATTAATATTTTTTTCATGTGTCGTCAGAATCATTAATTGTTAAATTTATAGTCAACGAGTCCTCTTTCTCAACTAATCTTAGTGGTATTGACTTAAAAATTCATTTTTATTAGTAGCGTTTAAAACGAATTGCAAACGGGCTATTTGCATACTAGTTTAGTAACATACATCCTTCCTTAAAGTGACGTCACAATTAAATAAATTGTGTAACAAATTATTAATGGTTCAATTGAAACCTATCCTTCATTAAACTCAACATGCTTTGATAAGGTTCAATGATCCTGTACCGATCCTAATTGATAAACTGAAACAAAGCGCCATTACCTTGCATGCCAGCCAAAGGTCCAGAACATTAATTGCCGTTTGAAATTTTAAAACGGAAAATTAATTGATTTTCTTCAAGATCTTTTCCCATCAGCGATGTGTACGAAGGCCGAACGAGGAAAGGATCCAGTAGATATGCTGCAGTGGAAAGGTCCCTCAGTGGAATCAAATAAAAAAGTCCAAAAGTTTGAAGTAACTTTGGGTTGGCGGTGGCTTCTTTTTTTTCGTCTCTCTCACGGCAGCAATAAAAATGATTTATTGAATTTCCTTTCTGACCTGCAAAACTTTGGTTCGGCAGTGCAACCACCGGTTCGGCAGATGAGGCCGAATATGGTTACGTCTTGCTGAGTGTTTCCGTCAAAGCCCTCCGGACGGTCCCGTTCCATCCGCATCTGGGGTTTCCCCCATCAAACGCCCAGCAAATGCGAATGACCTTAAGCAATCCCATATCTCGAGGATCATGACCCGGAATAACCGGGATTTAAACTGCGCTACCGAACGGAGTGGAAAGTTTTTCGGTCAAATCAAATGAACGAAATCGCAAAGAGTTTTTCCATTCTCGACTCGAGCACACATTTGCTGGCATTGATTTGACGAGGGATGATGCTGTAATAGGCCAAGGTAGAAATTCGGGCAAAGCAGAATTTTTTCGCTTGCTCGCTTATAATGTACTTGGCCCAAAAATTAGAGCAAAATCAATCACAAATGTTACACTTAAGCAAACATTTTTCGGAGCTAAACAAGTGTGACGAATGTGCGTACAACTCAAATGACTGTTGAAACTTTAATATAATCTATTTCTTAATGTTTGACTTCTTGAAATGCTTAAAGAGAAAGTCCAAACAAAGACTATGAGAAAGGTTGGGTTTTGTGTACGACCAACTTATTGTTCCTTCATAATGGCGCACGCACTGAATAATGGCCAAGAAAATTCCCCATGTTGATGGCTTTCTTACTCTCGCTTATATCTTCATCAGCGCATAGATCAAACCAGACCAGCGGTTCTTCGCAAGGCAGGTTTTGGCAATAAATTTACTTTCGACTCGACTTTATTAGTTTATCGAACTTGGTTCCTCACCGAAAGCTACTGGCTACGCGTACACCACGTAGGATTATTCCGTATAATGATCTGGCTGGCTGAAGAAAAAACGACCTTAGCGGACTTGGGTCGTACCGCGTCAATAGCAGCCCCGTGTGCTCCTCATCAATGCAGCGTCCAACCGAATCCAACCGTACTGATATTTCTGATCCGGCGAAGGTTAAGCTTTCCGCCGAGGTTATATGGCCTACATGCCGCGTGTCCTTTGGGAGGACGCACTTCTTTGGCAGGGCCGATTATCTCCCATTTTCTCTCCATTGAACACTTCGCTTGATTAAAGCTCGACCGTATCAATATCAATTTCAGTTAGTTGGATAAATTTGTACCTTCGCGTGATGGGCGAGCAGCAGATATGTGTTTGTATAAAATAAAACAGGATAACGAGTGAGCGGGAGTAAGCCAGAGGGCGAGAAAAGGATCAACCGGCGGTTGCCTTGCTTGACACCGATGCGGATGGACAGCTTGGCTTCCATGGCCGGGGAAAAGGAAGGTGACCAATTTGCGATAAGGATTTACAGCTAGTTGATTGGTATTCCTGCTGCGTCGCAGAGAGACTACGGGCTTAGGTGTAATTGGAATTAATACGAGCGGCTTTCGGAACCGCCGGTATAACGAGCAACGGGTGCCGTACAGTGGATGAGGTGTGCATGCGTGATATGGCCAGTCTCTCTCTCTCGATCCCATCGATGTAAATGATGCAGTCGAAACTGCGTTAAATCAACGGGAACTTTTCCCATAACATGTTTCCGAGAAATTCAACCCTTAAGATCCTGACGCAGGAATACACTGCTTCAAGTTCGACGTGCTACGTAGAAAGCTCAAGTTAATTCTGTAGCGAACTGAGCTTTGTTTTTTATGTGCCAGAATATTCTAGTTTCATGCCACAGTACAAAACGTTTGCTTTGGATAGATGTGCCAGCGAGGATTTATTGGACATGAAAACGCTTGACTGACCCATTGCTGCGATGCCAGACACACAAATTGCTCTATTCCACCCAGCAGAAACGTTCGGCGAATCACTTTCGCACAATCGAAGGAGTTTATCCGCCGTATCTTTCGGTGCAACACATTAACCCCCATGCTATCAGTGAACGCAGGACGATGTGGTGTACAGCTCGCGCTTGATGATGAAAGTAAACAAAAGCGTGCGAAAAGCCTCATTTCCCTGGGACGACAGATTGCGCAACAAGCCCGTCGATTGCTTCCGAAATTTGCATAAGCTTGTCTGCCTTCCGGTACGACGCCATTCTTGCTCACAATTTCGGCACTCCCGGGAATCTTCCACCCATGATGGTGTTGTTTTTTCGCCGTTATGCTGCATCAACGGGCGAGGAATCGGTGAGGATGTATTTGACGGATGCTTTTACCTTGTTCGTGATATCCTGTGCTATGCGTAAAGAGTTCGCTTTACTTTTTTCTTACTTCGTTTCATATCAATCCTTTTTTCCTGTGCGTATTGGGGAGCTACATTTCGCTCTTGAGTGCTGAACAGCACAATTTTTTGTTAGCACACAACGCCACTATTCTTATCTTCGTCCTCCACAACAGGACCTAGTTTGATCGAGCATGAACAACGTTTGCAGTTCACAATACATCCGGGGTTCCTGATCGTTACCGACATGCTCGTAGACTGGCTAGCAACCACATGGCCGGTAATGGCACCGTTCAATTCTTCGCCCACATGCGTTTCAATTTCCCGATCCGTACTGCTGAGCCGTACGATCTCGGCGGACGCGTCCGTTCGGTTCATTTTTTCCTCCCCAAATACTTCGTATGCTCCTAGTCAGCAGCTCGAAAACAACACAAACAACATGTCCAAATGTCATTTAGAATCGCCTGCAAGCTTTTTGTCTCTGGCTCTTATCAAATTCCACCGGGAGAAGCGAATACGGGCCGTAACGACATTCTTCTACGAATCAGGTCGAGATTGGAGTGCAAGTCATATTCGCTTCGTCGAAAGAGTCTTTTGTGTGATCTCGATTTACCGGTTTCATCTCGAAAGCTTTCGCTCGTCCAGCGCTCGCTGCGACTAATGGTTGGCTGTTTTTCTTTTTTCCCCCTTTTTGTGACACTTTTTTTTGCGTGCCAAATAAGGAAAAAGGCAAAAGGACACACACACACAGGCTATCCTTTCATCTTCCAACTCAGTAGGGGTTGGGCGTTGATAGCGTTAATATCTAGTGCTACTAGGAACACCGAGAAGTCGTTTCGATACTAGCACAGATCTGGCGACACCCTGGGCATCCTCCTCCAGGATGGAAAAAGGTGGTTATGATGAATTTCCTTGAAAACGGCCCCAACCCAACCCGGGGTTGGAGGTTAGATTTTCTCGATTGAGTATCCTGGCTGCGGGTGCTGGGTGTATCGGGGCACTAAAAGGTGTACAAGCGAGACAATCGCCTCCAATCACACGAACGGCACGCACAAACACATACAAATTATTCCAGGTAGCAAACTGTGGGACCACTGCACAAACCTGGGTTCCACTGTTCTCAACGGTCCACAGCCAAAAGCTGTCCGTCGTCCGTTCAGCATTCACTACGCATCCGAAGGCAAAATGTTCCCTGGCGCTCTGCATCCTTTTGGGGATGGTTTCGTGTGGGCTGCGTGCGTTAGTTGATTTGGGTTATGGGCGAAGGTACTGATAACCACTTCACAAGGAAAATCGCAGAACCGATGTCGATTAAGCATTTTCTCCGGTTGATTGGAGGTTCGATGAATGTTTGCCGGATCAATTGGTGCATGATTGATTTTCCCTGTTCGACGGGATCTTGGAGCGAGCGAACCGTGCAAGCATTGAAGTGGAACCGGGTATCAACAGCGGAACTAGAGTGGTAAATGCGGCACCCAATATTAAGCCGATGTAATAAGCTTCTAAACGTTGTGACAGCTACGTTTACACTTCGGTGCAAATATCGGTTTGTAACAAGCCGATCATGGATGGGGCTGTTTTATGTTGTGTTAATATTCTAGAATCACTCTTTCGTTGCATTATTTGTGGCATTATTAAGCTGATTATTAGCTTAGTTTTGTATATGATTCTTAAAATGTTTTAAGAACCGGTGTATTCTGCTCTAATGCAATTCCATTCAGTTCAATTGATGCGCACATTCATAGATTATACCAATTTTCGTCATTAAGATTAAGTCGTTGACTGTCAACACGAAGATTAATTCATCAAGCATATTTCAATGCTCGAATGTGTTAAAGTATGGAAAGGAAGCTGTTTAGTCTGGTTGTATTGCTTGAAGAAAAAAATTTACCAGATATCAAGCCAGCTATGCGAGGACGATTTATTTTAAACTTATCGTTTGAATGTTTGCTAACAGCAATCATCTTACGTTACTAAACATTTTTGTCTCTTGCGCTTGTGGCACGGTGCACTATCTACAGTGCGCAATAGGCGAGTATGGGTAAAACAGAGCAATTTAAACCGGTTTTCAGTAGGTAATACGTCGTGATCTAATTTCATAAAGCGCCGTAAGGAGTACAGCACGCTTTCCCGGTGAGTTGACCCAACCAAACGAGGGGAAAAAAAACCTCACGGTCACCAGCGACCAGCGAACCAGCGCACTGTTGCAATAGCGCTTGGCCACATTCAATCGGAGTCAATTGGATTGAACGTGAAGTAATTCTTGAACATTCTTCGTGGCCAGCCGCTGTATGCCAGCCGTGCCTGTCCGTGGCATTTGCCAGTTGGTGGCGAGGTGTTTCAAGCAACTTCCGCCCGCCGTGGGCCAAAGTCCCGTTACCACCTTCGTCCCGCTTAGAGCGACAAATATTGCCCGTTGGTAGGGCTGGTGGCTACAAATCGCTTGATTTTTTTTTTGCACCCGTTGCAAAGAACTGGATAATGGTCCAATGTGTATGTATCTAATTGTATGTGGGTGTTTGTGTGTGTTGGCTGTTTTGTTGTTGTGATTATATAAAAATGCAATACTGCAACAGAGCACTGGTGCGGTTTCCTTCTGCTGCGGGCGGTGAATTGTCTTTTATTTCCGTGCCATGCCAATTTTCCCGGACTTTCCTTACCCGCAAGCTGTAATAGATCGCAAACTGGGTGCATTTTGAAAGAAAGTCGGTCGAAATGGGCGACTTCATCTTAGAACATAACGCTATCTAACGCTTATTGTAGTATGTATTTGAGAAGTTGAATGTGATGAGATAAAATTTGAATTACATTTTTATTTCAAATTTTTGTTAGTTTACAGTTTAATATTGAATTACTTTTTTCACAATAATTGTACGTAAAGTTTCCTGGTGTGTTGTGTTTCCCTTTTTTTACAATATACGCTTGGGCAAGTCTTTTTTTTGTGTCCTGCGAACGATTTCTTCTGCCAAGATAATTGCAATCATTATCGATCAGCAGCGGATGGTGGTTTTGCTCGAGCACACTCATAACAAAGTAGCCGGTGTTCACCGTTTTTAAAAAAGAAAATATTGAGATTGGATTCCATTTTGCTGCGGTTATCGTCGGTGGTTACGTGGCTAGAGCAAAACGTTACTGCTCTTTTTTCCTTTCAAACCAGTAAGTTGCGCGTGTGAATGAACACTTGCAGCACAAGACACTAGAACTAATCAAACACTTCACCTGAGCTTTTATTCCAACCAATTATCTGCTCGCAACTATTAACGAACAAAAACTAATTTTGTAACACTTTTTCATCTAGCGTGACCACACTTGAAATTACCATTTTGATGCGTATGTACAATGCATCATCTTTGAATAATTTTAAAGCTCCATGTTGGATTACTCTCCTTCCCAACTAAACACAACGGTTTATGATCGTTTGTTTTGTTGCACCGCCAGTTAGACCTTTAAGGCTTTATTGCGAACGTACTGATTAGTTTACTGAAGTCTTACGTCCAAAATGAACGATTTCATATATGGTGTTTTATTTGGTGGACGTTTTTTGAATATTTAATATAATTCAATGGGTTACATGGAGCTATACTCACTGCATGAAAGAGTTTTCCCCTAAAAGCCATCTAAATTAGGCCCCAAACTATTAGCGAAGAGGAAGTAACTTATTTAGTGTGTGGCTGATTTGGACTTTCTAGAACTTGTTCGACTTATTTGACAATGTCGCCGGATACCACTCATAAGATTCGGCATACAACCTACGGCACAATTCGTGTCACAAGTCCTTGAGATCCTCTTACATCTAGCGTCATTTACACTCGTTTTAAGGAGAAGGATGCTGAACCGCAATTACATTTGAAATTCTTGTCTCGTATTGACGCAACTACATTCACTACATATCAGTGCATTAGGTTGATTGTTTGCGTAAGTGTGTAGATGCCGCAGTGTTTTGGCAGCGATCTGTTTGCTAGCTATGATGCTTTCGATTCAGAAAAATCTTGGTCTTACAATAATCATAGTTCCGCAGAAATGTTATTGTATTGCTAATGTATTGGAAAGTTAAATTTAATTTAAAACATCCTTCGAAACCATCAGGTTACCAGAAAACCACTGTTATTTTCTTTTTCTTTTCTTTCGAAATCAACAATTTCTAAGATGTTGAGTGAAAATGGTATAGCTTATCGTTTATTAGGTTAAGTGTTTATTTATTGCCTTGCGTATGTTTCCAATGAAAAAATAAACGCATTCCAGTACCGCTTTCATCTGGTTTGCTACTTTTCTCCATTTTGCTCCTTAAATCGTAGCTTACGGATGTATATTTCTGGAGGTGCTTTTCAAATCCTGCATCGGATCAGTGAATCAAAAATAAAAAAAAAACATGAAAACATGAAAACCAAGGAAAACCACGCTATCGTCGTACTCTAATATACACTCAGAGCAGAAACTCAGAGTCACTCGGGTTGAAAATAAAAGAGTAGCCCTTTGAGTTTTTCCCCGTTCGAAAGGGCGTAAAGTGGAGATATGTAGACATTCAACGGCAGCCAACCGGCCAGGCTACGGAAACACGAATCTTTCATTTTGTGTCCCGTTCCGTGAAACAACGTTTCCACCATTTTTCTTATTATTTATTTCTGTGCGATTCCTTCGACGGGACGGGGTGCGTCGGGACGAACCCAAACTGGGGCGAGAAGTGAAAAAAAACACCCTTTTTTCGAAACAGTCCTGCTCACCGCTGGCACACTTTAAAAGTGCTCACGTAGGAAGGATGAATTTTTAAAATTTAATTTTATACAACCTATTACGTCCATCGATCTCTAACTTTTGCCGGCTTGGTTCCTTCCACTTGTCTGGACACGATGTTTACAAGTGGAATGCCTTGTTTTGCTGGTACAAATTATCAGAAAACGGTGCTTTCATTAGCACAACATTCTATTATTGATGCAGGGAAAAGGACCATATCGCTTCTTTGGTGGAGTACATCAATAAATAAAGTTTCGATAAATAAATAATATTATTATTCATATTTTAATAAAAAGTTGCATTTCCTTACGATCGTTCAAGGCAGATGAATTGAAACAATTTGTTGCTTTATTATATTTTATATTATTTTATTTTTGGTACAAACATTTTAAAGCAAGTATGACAACAGATAACTTTACATTAAAAAAAGAAATACCTCGAAAATACGCACACTTGTCACATTTTTTGTCGCAAATAACAATGGAGGTAACAATTAAATGAAGGTTCAGCACCGCAATAATTAACTCCAAATGTGAAGAGCTCGTCATTGCGACGTTTGCACATTGCGAATTGTCAGATGGACAGTAGCACTTAACTCGCGTAAACAACGTATTTACCAGCAAGTCGATAATTTTCAAGTCTTTAAATGCCCGTACGAACTACGCTCTGTTGTTTGGTCCATTGCTAGAAAAAACACACCTCAATTTTCACGCCACCTCATGCCACGCTGCCACGAGGAAAGTACAAAAGTTTAAAATTCCGGCAATGATTGCGCTAATGGATCAAAATAAATTATGCAAATTGTTATATATTTTACGATATGCGAATTTGTTCACGCTGTTGTGCCGCGACTGTGCCTTGTTGAGATTCATTGTTTTACTTTCTCTCCGTGCCGAACGAAAACACCAAAAAGATGGTTCTCCAGGGCTCGATTGTACCACGCGTTCTGCCCGACAGCCATTAAGGCTCGAAGGAAGAAGCAAAAAACACGCACACACTCACACACACACAGAGAACGGGAAAAAAATGTTTCATCATCAGTCAGTAGTGATGCTTGTACCGATCGAGCCTACTGCCGCGTGCGTAAACGCGGTACCGTCACCGAAAGATTGCCCAAGTCGGTGTCAGAAGGAGAGGTTTGCAAACAATAAGATTTATAATTAATTTCTTTGCCAAAGAACAAAGCACTGCTTGGGAGAAGAACAAAAAAATGGCATAATCTCCGCGATGCAAAGGGGCCCTAATAAAAATCTTATAAATTTTAATAAATGTTGAAGAATTTTCCGATCAACTTTTGGTGCTTTCAAATTTTCCACCTTTTACTTCCGTACCCACCCACTTGCCTCCCACTGTCCCACCCGGTGCAGACTGATCGGGGCCAGAAAGTGAGTGAAGTTTTTAAGTTACGCCACAAAGGTCATCCCTTCCAGCAAACCAGCAGGGACGTCGGTGCGCGTTCCTTTACTCGAAGCCAACTTTTTCGTTACTTTTCGTTTTGTTAACCGTGTTGCTTCTCTTCTGGTCATCCGTTCGTTAATTATTTCATCTGGAAATTTTTGATTTATGAGATTCTCAGCATCATTAGATTTACTTTCGAAACTTTGGGCAACCAGTAGCCCACCAGTTTGTGCGGTTGTTGTTTGTTGATGTTTCTAGCGCGACATTAAGTAGTGTGCGTATTTATGGGATTTCAGAAGACACGCACAGCAAACTTCAGTAACGAGCTGTGTGTCCTTACCATTAACAAAGAACTAGACAACTTTCTTTTTTTCCAATATTCTTGTTCCAAAACACGGAATCCATGCGGGTGTAACTGTTTTAAACGCTTTTTACTGCAGGGTTTTCGCTTCAATCTTTTAAATTGCTTTCAAATGTTTCGCTTGTCGCAACAAAGTTACCACAAAATTAGTTTAACGTGCATTTCAGAATTGTTTCGCTTCCCCCTGACAACGACCAGAACTTGCACGTCTATAAAATATGAAATTGTTGTATTTTAATCCAAAATTGTGACAAGATTTGCGCTATAATATCTCGCATAACAATGAGATAATCTGTTTTTTAAACGACTACATTCATTTCTTTTGATGTGTTTTATGTTTTGCCTTCCAGTTACTGGATGCTACCGCACGGAGATACCATTTCACGAGAGCAGCATTTTATTGCTTTCGAGCGAGCAAATGTAACACCGAAGAAACGCGCTGGCTAACATTCTTGCAGTTAATATGATTCCAGCGGTTTATATTTCGAGAATGATTCCTCAGTTAACGTACTGACGTGAACATGATTCTACCAACGCGAAACCGTAAAAGTTACCTTTGATAACAAATTACTGGCGCGTAAGGAATGAAGCCGGCGCCGGTTGGAAAACATTCTGATGTAGGTATCGGGGGCAATGTGTTGCGCGCACTCTTTCTCCTTGCGAACGATGATAATGACGACGGTGATGCCGATTGGCATACCGAAGGTGTTGGCGATGGTGTGCAGCAAAAAAGAAACGAAACTCGAAAGCAAAATCACGGCTCTTTCTTCTTTCACCGCAGCGGGCGTGCAGAGTCGTGTTGCTAAAAGGTGGAAACATGATAACCTCCTCCCGTGCCCGAGGAAAAGCGAAAAGAAACGCAAAGCTTCACTTTTCTTTTCATTACATTAGCACGATTTTCCCGCAAATGCCATGAAATGATGTTAATAGGAAAAATAATCAAAACAAACCAAACAGCTTTACGGCACCTTCCAAAAAATAGCACAATAAATCTGCGTTTATGTGCGTTCAGTGTACAAGTCCCATTTGCTAGTATATTTGCAAGTTGCTGAATGCAAACAAACAAATAAAAAAATAGTGATTGTATTAGTAGACAACATAGGCCGATTTACCAATGAAAAATTCGTTATTTGCCTAACAATTTTATTATTTTATATCTTTTGCGATAAGGCATAATAGCCGGGTTTGTCGAAGAATATTGTTCTATTGTCACTGCTCTTTGCCAGACACCATCTGCAGAATAAGTTTTATTTCCGCTCAACGACAAATGGAGCTGAGTGGCAGAAATGTGCCCAAAATTGGCCGAAGTACCGTAGCGGGCGGATTTGGCGGAGTGGAGTTGTGCCATGCAGAAGGAAGTCACATATGGTTCTGTTTCGTGAATTTTCTCTTCGCCCTCTGGCACGAAACAATGTGCGGATGTGGGGTGTGCGGAGAGCGGGATTTCCTGGATGGATTTTTCCTAAGGATGTAGCTCATTCGGTTGAGGATGGGACATATGCCGCCAAAGAAAGCGGAAGAATGCCACCGTGTGTCGGGTAAATGGATGGATAGTTAAACTGCTGTGGTGGTATTGGTTTAGTCGTCCTCCCATTGCAGCACACCGAATGGGAGCCAAGAACTGCGACATCAGTCTACGGCATGAGATACAACCCGGCATGAGAAGATGGAAAATTAGACTCAGCAAAGAATTTCCCCAGATTTCCTAAAAGCGTAACGAGAGCGAGGATGATGAACCACCGACGGAGGCTCGTCATGTGTGCATTCCATTATTTTATGGATAAAATAACAATGTGAATACTTTACATATTTCGCATTTTATCAACTTTCTATAGCATATTGGATTTTTTATCTTCGCTTTCAATATGACATGTTAAATTTTCGATTTAATTGTATGATTTCAGTATATCATAGAATGTGGGTTTTACAATAATTTAAACTAGTTTACCTTTTTTCCTATTTTATCACTTGTTATATCTCTTCTTAATACAGCTTCGAAATATTTCGGTATGGAAATTCCTCACCTTCATACAATCACAACCGCTTCGGTTTGTCCTTGCCTTACCGGATTTGCTGAACAAATCTGGTAGACTGGTATCGTCTTGCAACTGCTACAGACACTGGGCTTTCCCCGGCAACACAGACAATCGACACTCTCAAGGGATTCTTTAAAGTCTTATTATTATGTATTACGACCATTATCCTGACTCCACTCGGGTTTCGCACACATGTGCACATCACATGTGCATAGAATTCCCCGTCCAAGTGCTCGGCGGCTAGAAGCGCGTACACATGGTACAGGAGGCTCCTTTCAGCGAGCTTAAAAGTTGAGGTATCCGTTTTCTCGATACATGGGCAAACACCCCTACCAAACTACCCCTGCGGTGAAATGGATGTTCGGGGTGTGTTTTTTTCTCCGAAAACAACTGAAGAAGGTTCGACAAGTCAGATGCAAAATCCATTACATTTGATGAGCAGGATTTAGCTCGTTAAATGTGGTGAGATATATGAATTTCCCACTTTCGAAGACAACGACCTGTTAGAGACGATTCTTTTAATTTTTTATAAGACAAAACAGATGATATATGTAAAAGCTATTGCAGGTTTTAGTTAGTTATAATCAAGTTCCAAGAAGAAATGTGAGATAAGCGTCCAGCTTATTTATGTTATCTTTCTTCTCATGAATTTGACTCTGCAGAAGCATTAGACATCGCTCATCGGCAAATGACATTATTGTGGCAAATTGTAATTAATTTCAGGTTTAGCATTGTTTCTCCGAAAGTTTCCTCATGCACCAAACCAAAGGCTAATTATTGGCCCACATGGGGCAATATAGATGTTAAATAGAAAATTATCTGCTGCTCCGAGATCCGCAACCAAGCAAGTACAAGCACATGTTTGACCGATGAAGTTTATCAGCATCGTTCGAAGCAAAAGACGAACTTTCCCGAGTACCATTAGATATGATTAAATTAGTTCCCGGTATCGGTACTAATGTTTACACATGTTAACATCTTGCATTGTGCCGGATGGTAAGACATATTTCTTTTCCCATTTTCGCCATCCTTTTGCAAGGCCAGTCTTCCCGTTAGCTGCTGTTAAAACAGCCGCCGGCAATGCGTACGGCGACCCAAATTACCCTGATTCGGCAAATGTGCCACGGTCAAGTTACAAACGGGAACACATCAAAGTTCGGACTGAGTTTCAACAGCTCAGTTGACTGGATGCCTCCGGATGCGCTACGATACCGCCGTCGACACCAGCCGAGTGCAGCTCCGGTCACGATAACGGTTGCCAGCTCACTGGCCGCAGGCACACACATATGTGCGAGCGAATATGTGCGCTCACTGGTTGGTGCATCGGCTGGGGCAAACACACACCGAACAACGCACGCACCCTGTGCCGTGGTGTGAAATGATACATTTTCAATGCAAATTATGTGCGTCGTACATAATTACCGCCTGACACACACCATCTATCCGGCTGGGCGTCTTACTGCAGCTAGCGTATGCTCCGGCTCGGCTGACTCTTCAGCCCCGATGCACTGCAAACTGCAATAAATCTTCCAGATTGAATGCAGTCGTAATTGACATTCTATAGGCGAGCGTATTATCTCGCATCATATAACAATCATAACAGTATTTGCATCCGAGTGCACTGTCGGGATTGCCAAGGTTCCAGAGGACCCCGGCATCCACGGTCCGCATCTCACCCCGCCATTTACCCGCTTGTCCAACCGTCAAAATCGACCGTACATTCAAATCATGCATTCATGGCTGCGCTGCGTCCATCTTCCACCGGGCTGGACTGTGCTCCCGTTTGGCATCGGACCGGAATCCTGCATCGAGGCGCATTGCAACAGCGTGTGGGATTTCGAATAAATATGCAATAACAGTTGTTGTATCCAGGCGCAACCGGAGCACAAGATGGATGTCTCCTAAGGTGATTAATGAATGGAATATTTCAAAGTAAAATGATGAACTGAAGGCATCCCGGTAGATGAAATGTTTCCTGAGATCGGCAATAGGAAGTGGGTCTGATTTGATGTGTGAGTGGGTTTGCTGGAGTAGGATATAATTTCTGGTGGTATTTGCATCGAGTCGAAGTAAAAACTCTGAAAAGCTGTTTTAATAAGGATATTTCTTAATGTTATTTAGCTGCACATGTTTCATGCAATAAAATTTATAAACTAACTTCAATATACCAAAAGTGTTTGTAAATATAATTATTTGCAATTTGAAAACTAATGCGATCAACTTTCAAAGCCTTAACAAGATGTTCATACCTCGAACTCAACAGTTTGGCCATTCGAATCCTTGAGAACTGAGGTAACATTACTGTTCTCCCTCAACTGCCACAAATAAATCTTGGGTATTTGTACAACCCATTTGAATTCGATCCGTTTGTCTGCGTGTTGTTTTGGTTTATGGTCTCGCTCAAACAGTTCAAACGTATCACCACGCTAATACGCAAATCAATTAGGGAAACAATAAATAAATGTGATATGTGTCGGTTGTTTTGAAAGTGATACGAACTTGTATCTCACACGCCATCCTACTCGGCACGCTGCTCGAAACGAGATACTTATTTGGGCATTTGGGCAAGACAAGTTTTTGACGAATTTGTCGAAACAATCATCATTCCATCCGGACATTTTTGTGTCAACAAATCTATTGGCAGAAAACCGACGAGCAGAACTCTATCGGGTATC
Organism: Anopheles moucheti; assembly: GCF_943734755.1. Taxonomy (NCBI): domain Eukaryota; kingdom Metazoa; phylum Arthropoda; class Insecta; order Diptera; family Culicidae; genus Anopheles; species Anopheles moucheti. The sequence continues at coordinate 43,967,586 of NC_069141.1, read as the reverse complement.
GAGGTGTGAGCACAGGTGGCTCGATGGTAAAGGGCATCGGCATCGCGTTTGCCTCATGGCGGTGAGCAAAGTGTTGTGAATTTGACGACAAATTTGAAACACGAGATTTGCCGGCACGTTTTTGGTTACTCGCACTGTACGCACGTCGAAAGTTTGTGTGAGTTTCGGTGCGGGAGTTGTCGCAGCAACTTTCATCCGGCCATAAACGAACAGATGGGCTGGAAGGGAAAGACAAGTGTACACGCCATAGTAACGATGGCCAATGCCATCAGAAAGAACAAACTACTGCAGTAACATAAATACCAAATCGTGCTCATTAATAACGAATGAACGTTCGTGCCACACCGGATGGTGTCCTGTGAAGTTTCCCAGCACGGGGTCTACGGAGCCGCCCGGTTCTAAAACCTAGTCAACTTTTATCTTTATCGTCGGTAGCAATGAAGTGGCCTCCATTGTTCGTGTGACGGGATCTCGCTTGTTTCTCGCCCACTAGCAGCGAGACGGCTCATTGTGAACGTCAAGTAAAAAGGACGCTTTGTTGGAGTACTGCATGTTCTGCCAGTGCCTTTGCACCGTCTGTGGCACAATGGCTCCAGTAGTAGCAAGTATGGTGATGGCAAGATGACAATGTAGCACAGGCAAATACGGCCAACGGTAGCGGTCCCATATCCTGCAATCTAAAGACAAATGCGTCGAAATGCTTGACTGGATTGCATTGTGCGTTAAATTGATCATTGATTTTCCGAGCCATGGCAAATCACGACCGGCCCTTCATTTCGGCAATCTGACAACAGTTTAATGAAATGAAGCCATCCATAGTGTGACTAAGTATTACGGTTCCCGGTACACCTTGCGGACCGACAATTGTCGAGGCTGGCCTGTTCCTCGTTAGACCTCCGAATTCCGCACGCATTTCGTCAACGACTGGCAATAAATTATATTTTCATGACTCTGGAAGAAGAAATATGTTTTATGACACATGTTACCCGTTCAATGAATAATAAAAAGGACGATTCTCGTTTATTGCTTTCTGGCCAGGAGCGGTTTCGTGTCACGTTCCGTACGCTCTCCAACTCACCAAACCCTTGCCCATGCTTTGCCTGACGGTCAGCGGACGTGCGAATATTGTGTTCCATTTCCAAAATATATATATCTAGTCCCGTTGGAGCTCTCCCTCTTTGTGATCCGAGTTGTATCCTAAACGTGTGGGACTACTACTATAACGCAATATTACTCCAGGAATGATTATCCAGCATCTATTGGTTAATGTCCTCCAAATGGTACACATTCGATATCAATGCAGATATACTGCTTCGCATCCTAAATCTGCACGTAATAACCAATTTAATTACCTAAGGTACACTGATATACATCATTGCTTTGATTTGGGTTTTTGACACTTTTTTACGATTTAATACAACCCTGGCGGTAAAAGGTAATTAAGCACAACAGCCGTTGCCGGTATTCGTCCGTAGAATAATTGATCTTACATGATCTCATTAGGGTAGCGGTAGCTAAATATGCGATTTCAATAGCAGCTGTCAATTAAGGAACCAAAATATTGTCCCTGTTTATTACACTCCCAGCCACCGGAACGCGAGATCCTTGTCGCAATAAACAAAATGGAGTGAATCGGATTGACGGCGTTAGCAAAAGAGTCTTCTTCATTTTTGTTTCGTTATTGCGCCATCAGTGACAATTATATGCTCCGTTTGGTGCTGCCTAAAAATGGCATCTGGCGGAATGCGGTGCGAACGGAAAGCGTCCACGAAGGCGCAGCATGGTGACAGCACGGTCGGAGGTTTTGGATTAAATTTCATCCTTTCATCCTTCCTCGATTTAAATAATCATTCTCTTGTCGAGGGCGTTGAGCGTTATCCTTCGGCATCCTTTTCATTTTGCCAGACGTCACCGTCGACAAGCGATGGAAGACTGTCATAATTCGTGAGGTGCCACCAGCACGACAACTGTATTTACGCTTTGTCCATTAAATCCTGGGGTAATCTTGCTTGCGAAGCCTAAGCAATCCTTTTCTTGAACCGGGCCTGAAAAAGGGTTTTACCCGAAAAGGAAAATGGTGAGAATGTTCAAGAGAATAAGGGCTTGATAGGATTTTCCATTTCTTTGAAAAGTTCACCCGTGGATTGATCCTGTTCAGGGTTGTTTTATGTAAAATGGAACGGTTTACATGCTGCACAATGTTCTTAGCGACAAAAAAAAACATTGGTTACACGATGGACACAAATAAATGTAAATATTGATTTTTGTTATAGATCTTGGGCCAATCATTTGTTTTAGTTTATAGTTTAGTTTTTATTTTTTTTTTAGTTTAGTTTTAGTTGCTTTAGTTCAAATTTATTTTCTTTCTAGCAAAGTGTCTAAACATGTTAAAACTATTTTCTTACAGAACTTATAGCTACTTTCTATGGATCTAATTTGCATTACTCCAGCATTGTCCATTTATCGGTTTCAAATTGACAAATTGATACACTTCATGATTTTATCCAAGAATTTGTTATCAGCCTCCCTAGGAATACGAGCACTGATGCAGATGAAGGAACGAGTAAGATATTCTGTGCCTCGTCCCAAATGGGTTCCGCTTGGTTCTCTCTCCGGACTGGAGTACTGCTTCATTCCATAAGCTATACGTTTTATGTAATGCCATAGCGAGAAAATGTCGAATGCCACCAAATCATGCCACACGAATGTCCACCGAGCGGCCAAGGTAGAGGGTAATAGAAATAAAGGAAACATTGATTCCGCATTCGTTTATGTGCATTATATCCATTTTGGTTCGATCGGAAACTGAGCGAAAGCACCGGTGATGGGTTTTCCGTTTCCGTTTACCCATTGTGCTAAGTGGGATTTCCATGTAAGGATGTCGAATTACCATCGGGACCAGCACCGTCATGATACCACGCTGTTTGGTATCGGTACAAAATCTTCCAAGCACTCTGAGGCCTGGATGCACGATATATTGTCTATGTGTTTTGCTCTGATTGGTACAAGCAACATCGAAGAAAGGAATAATACAATGCGACATGTCTGTCAAAGTATTGTTGGGAAAAAAAACTCTTGTATACTTATTTAAGATTCTTCGCAACTTACCTTTTAGTTTTATCTATTACCAGCAACGTGTATCATTGTATAGTTGGATCGTATTTAAACAAACCCACAACTTTAAATTAAACTATATTACACACCTTCCTTTACACAGGTAAAGGGATTTAGTCCGATCACGCTTCATGCTGTCACAGTGGCTGTAGACAATGTAGACGCTCGCTAGAACGACTCCCAAAAACCTCAGCAATTTTCCACCCACTCACGCCATCGAGACAATGCTAACCACAAACTTCACTCAACTCAATAGCACTTTACCCTACAGCCAGCATAGCCACGGCACCGGAACGACCTTAATCTATAATAAGCCTCCTCTTTCGGTGGGTTCCGTCGATTGCGTAGGTAAATCAGCCTCACTTTATCACTGCGTTACGGTTATCGGAATGTGCGGCGAACGCGGTCTAGATTGTGGATCGGGGATTTTCTTCCCGAGTGCGTCACATGAAAGCGGTCTACACTCCCCGATGACGAACCGCGCTCCAATTGCCGCGACGAATAGCGATCCCTAATTTCTTGGAAGCGGGCCCGTACAAGACGCTGTCGCATGGACTAATTTTAGGGATGCGCCTACAACAGGAGGCAGAATAAGCGGATCGTTGCTGGGATTTACTGACAGATTCGGTTGGGGTGCTTTTGGACAAGGGAGAAACACAGCTCAGGCAATGAGAAGTAAAATATGCAAAAAACCGCACACGTTGCCAAACGTGCTGGGAGGCTTTCGGAGGTTTGTTTTATCCTTCTTTTTCCGCTGCTTACAGCATCCCTCTTTTTCAGCTTCATGTAAAGCGCTGCTGAGGTAGAGTTCTTGCTATCTACATGCGCTGCACACCGGGATCACGCAGCGAACCATGGACGAGAAAATAAACAAAGAAACTGCTCTCGTCCCCGAGTGGAGCTTCTTCAGCGTTCTGACAAATGCATCCAAGCAGGCAAGCCGAGCCCGCTGCCCGGGCTCGTCGATAAACGATGAACACATAAAAGCTTTCGGGAAAAAGTTTTAATGCACTTTCAAACCACCCAACACCAAAGGGAGCGTTCAAGATCGGTGTTGTTTCTGTGTGGCATGCCGTTGCGGGCCGCCTCTTCGCCGTGCGAGCGCTCCAAATGAAGATGTTGTTATCGCGTCCCACTAGCGCACGCGTTCCATCAAACTTTCCTCCCTCGTTTCCGTTCGTTTTCCACCGCGTGTATCCGATTGCCAACTCTAACCGGTTTGATCTTGTTGGATTGGAAGTTTTGTGTCCCTTCTTCTTTCCGTCCTTTAAATTCAGCTTTAGGTCAAACCGTTTTTATAAACACCTCTTTTGCTGGACCTCCTACGTTTCCAACGGTGGAAAGCGTTGTAATGTTGCAGGCTATTCCGAGATGTCGCCTTAATAGACCACACGCACACAGTACCGGGCATATCGAATGAAAAGGTTTGCGATAACACTCGGCAGGCGTTGAATTGTAACATTAATCTCCATTTTACGGATGTTGATGTTAACAAACTTTAATATCACAACTAAGCGTTGTTTTACCTACTTGTTTAATGGAAATTGTTTATATTTAAACGCATTTTGGATGTTCAACTTCACAAAAGAACGATACGCCAGAGAACATGACAAACTCTAGCCTGCAATCACATTCAATTCCGTTCAGAGATAATGTACCACACACACAAAAACACAAAGTTATCATTTCCATGTAGCTCCCCAACAAACCTATAATTTAAATCACTTTTCTCTCCTGTATGTAATTTCACTCACGTCGCGCCCACAACCCAAAGCGGTAAAACGAGTAGACACACCTGGGCTGATCGATATGCGGTTCGATCGATGCGTGGTTTGAGCCGTGGTGTTGGCACAGGATGATATTCCGTGCCATCCATCCAAGACCACAAAAACCGCATGCATAAAAATTTGACACCACTTCGACGTTTGTCTGCGGTGCTCGTCTAGGGTGGTGTGTTACGTTTTTTTTCTGTACGTTCGCCCTTTGAAACAACGCATTTTCCAAACCATGAGGTAACGCACGTGCCTCTTGTTGTAGCTACTGCAACACTAAACAAATTAGGTGTTCACACTACGGGAGAAGTGTTCGACGAAGTTTGCTCTACAAAGTTAAACAAAGTTGCTCTATTAGTTTTACGGTATTCTTCATGTCTAATTTGTGTTAAATGTAAATTTGATGTATACAACTTCCAGTACCGTGTTTCGTAAAATGGGGGAAAATTTATGTTCAACTTTATTATACAACTTACATAACATCAGTTTTTCAGTTAAACATTTATTCGAAGCTGAAAAAGCATTGAAACGAAACACAATTTCATATCAGTCCCCCTATTCCATTGCAAACAAATTATTGTAAGACAGTACACAGTGTTCCGGAACAGGTAGCCAATGCTGCACGAAATAGCGACACTCTACTTTGGGTACGTAATCTCGTCCGCAAAGAGGTGATTAAGTTGCCACTTGCAGGTTTTCCTTTCCAGCTTGAGACATGCACACCACGACGGTTTGCATGTTTTGAGGCTTCAATGAAATTTTCCCCAAATTACTGGATACTGACAGAAAACCGAACGTAAAAGTACTAGTTAGACGGTTCATTTGAAAGGAGCAGTACGTAGAATAGCTGCTGGGTTTTAATTGAAGGTTGCCCTAACAATTGTTATTGGTTACACAACGTCTGAAGCACAATGTTAGTCTAGTTGTTATTTTTCAACAGGAGTACTATAGTACGTATCATACAATCAAACAATAAAAAAATGCGATTTAGTATCTACTCAATATGTCGCTTTGGAGTCGAATAGAGAAAAACCCCATTATTGGTATTGGCTACTCGTATGCACTTCAGTTCAATGACGAAAAACTTCTTACATCACTGTCAATCAGATCGCTCCTTCTCTTTGGTCGGTATCTGCGAGTAAAGAACCGATCACCTGATCGCCTCGAGATGACTAAAGTACACTCTCAGGTGCGATCTGCTAAGGTATGTTTTTTTCAACCAACCAACGTGTACGGTTACTTTGCTCCCATAGTGGCACCATTCGGCCGACAGAAGATAATCAATGATTAGGCGTGCAAGTGAGCAGAAGTATTTTTCACACCACCGGCACTTCCAGCACGCTACCTGGTATCATTTCTAGATCAACCATCGTACCACAGTCGAATCTTTGGTGCACAGCCTCCATTCGATCTACACCAGACCAATTCGATCGGGCTGATGTTTTTCTCATGTTTGTGCTCTCGCTGGCATAGTGGTACATCTCATTTTACGCTGATTTTGGACGGATTTTAAAGCCCCGCTATATAGCAACGGAGGGCATGGGATCGATGTTAGTTTAGCGCTTTTGTTTGTTTTTGTTCTATGTTACAACCAAAGTTCAACGGCATTTTCCGATGTGTGAATGACGTACGGTGTATGGTATAAACTAATATTTTCTTCCCTATTTGTACTATTTCCAGGTAAGGCGCATTGACTAAAACTAGAGTTTGCTAATGGGATGTATAAGATTTGGTGAGTATTGAGATTTCAGAATTACAAGCGAGGTCATGATTCCAACATGTAAGCTAATGTTTGCCAATCAATAACATCTGCTACTCAGAAATATATATCAGTGGAAGGTGAACTCTATAATATAGTTTAGTTGGAATTTTGAGATACTACACTATGCGTGGAATGTATGCCGATAGAGGTTAATCAAGCTATTTTGGCTAATGAACGTAAATCAATAACCGTATTTGAAAACATACAACAATTCCACTTCTGCATAACTATTAGAAACTATTTATCTGACAGTCTTTATTAAAACATAACCCGTTTGTGATGGTTAAACTACTGAAATTGATAAAATTCAAATTAATTGTTTAAACAGAGTGTAAATGTACATTATGTATGTACCTTTAAGGACCTAAAACTAATAGTTTTAAATATCTAAAGCTCCGGAGTGACGCATTGTATCTGAAATAGGCTCACTGCTTTTCACACGTCAGAAGCTGTTTCCAATCCCATTTAAACCATTTTATTTTACCCAGGGCTTCTTATAAATCATTTGCAGACTAACCTCAATGCAAGACTAAAACGTTCTGAGATAGTAGTGATAATAGTTCTAGAATTCCTATGAATTTGCAGGCACGATCGATACTTTAACACAAACTGTGGGCGTGCTTTATGACTTTCGGCCTATGATATAACACTAAAACATCATTATTATTAAATCCAACTAGTCTGCTTAAAACACACCCTACACGTTTCTCATGAATCCTGCTACCTGCTAAGGTATCTTATTTATGCGACGTGTACTAAACTATTAGGGAAAACCCATTTGCAAAACAAGAAAAAAAGAGAATTCGTCTATAGATAAAACCCTCCGCTGGGCGACGTCTAGGTGGAAATCCTATTACCTGTACCACCTCGTTCGGTTATGTATCGAACTTTGATCACGTTCAGTGCAGGAAGCACAACCGGACCAGCCGTGGCCCTTTTTTCCCGATGCTCTCCGGTCAGCCTGCCATTGACCATTTGCCTTCTGTACGACGTACCGAGAAAACACGTCAACAGTGGGATGTATAGTGTTGTTCACTTTCTCGGGTCTCGGGGATTATTTACGATGAAAGACATCCTATAAATTTGATTTCCTTCTCCGATAAATTTCCTATCCATATTTTATCACACATTCCAGGCTGTTTTGGACCGCGTGCGTTAGTGTGTTTTGGATAGAAAATGTTTTTATTTCATTCGGTACAGCAAAACGGATATTGAAAGGTAGCCAAATTTTAGCCGATTTTGAGAGAGGCATAATAATAATGATAGATTTTGTAAATGATAAAGACGAGCGAAATCAATGATGTAGAGTGGAAAAATGCAGTTCATTGATGTTCTGGTGCAACAAATTGCTTTTTCGAAAACATCCTTATTCTGGCTGTAATTTTCACTTGCGATATGACGTCGAATGAGTACACGATCGCAGGTGGTCTTCCCAGAGACGGTGGCCAAACAACTATCAACGCTCAGCCTCAGTCGGGTAAATAATGCTTGATTGGTTAATTAACAGGCACAGTCTTTCGAACCCGGAGCCTATGCCAACGCAACTGCTAACACTTTGTGCGAGTGGTTCGAAACCCATAGTCCGCATATCCACAGTTCGACATAGTGGCCTGGTGAGAATGCCCTCATAAACACAGCAGGAAATGATTAAGCACCAGGAAGCATAAGATTTTATCCTTAAAGTTTGATGCTGTTGTTCGTGTTATACGATATTCAACGACACTTCTAGAGTTACGGCAGCAGTGGGGCCATTCGATCGATGCTGACGATCAATTGCTGGCGATGTATGAGAAATATTCAAGCAGCGTTGCGTCGGATGGGAAATGAAACTGCCCCAGCGATGGGGACCCGCGGCTTCATCGCAATCCGTCCATTTCTATCAATTTTAATTAATTCTCTTTAATTCACGTCATTTTCTGTTCGACGAATCGGACCAGCTGCTTGTTCGCCTCGCCCAAGATGCGACTGAGACTTCCAGTACGAGCAGTTCGATCGCTGTTTTTATAGCCGAATGCGTCGTTATAAACTTTTATTTCCAATCGATAATTTCTCTTTTCAGTTTTATGATTTCATGTTCTGCTTCTTTGCTTCGTTCTCACAACTATGCGTAACTAGAAATGTCGCAAAACCGTTCTGAACGCGTCACTGTGAGGTGTGTTCTCTACTTGGGTGTAATAGCTAGTGCTGCTGCTGCTGGCACTTTGGTCCGTTTTTCCCGAGCCAAACCAACGGATAATGTCAACGGCAGAGATTGATGAGATAATGAGACTGCCCCGGACATGTTCGTAATTTGAATGAACGTTTGATATCCAGCGGTCCAGCCAGCGGTCCCGCTGTGTGCCCGGTTACTTGTCAGTGGCACTGCCAGAGACCACAACGATGTAGTAGTTAATTAATTTGCCTCCAGCGCTCCTGCTGGTGGTCTCGTCTCAATTGCCAAGATTATCGAGCATTCGATTACATTGATTCGTTTTGGTTGTGTGATGGAAAAGCGTCGATTTGAAGCTGGGAGCAAGCTTTAAATAAGTTTTGCTTCGATTTACTCCTGTAAAGTCTGTTGGAAGTTACCGAAAAATAAACATTTATTACTTGGCAGGCTTTGGGAATGCAAAATTCCAGGAATTTTAGTTCTAACAGATGAAACGCTGAAAGCATCATAATAATAAACTCTCACCACAACCCAGTTTTTTTTGCAGAATAGAATCATTTAGCCGAGTTGCGGCGACCATTCTCAAACTGTTTATTTATCTTGCTCCAACTTATCCTATCCGTAAGCTAAAAACTCTGTCGGAAAAACTAGCACATCGTTCGCTTAAAACTCTGACATAGTTTATTTAGCTTCGAAAACACCGGATTCCGCAAAGGTGCTATCTTTTTCACTCACCTTAAAACCAGAAATTTAACCACTTGCAAGAAGTGTGTTGATACAAGTTTTGTGGAGCAACGGTCCGTGTGTATTTCGGGATGCTGCTTTTCCTTTTGTTCCTATCACCAACGGCCCGGAACGAAGGAGCTTTGCCAAAATCGATAACCGGGCGACTAGAAGAAAAGATCCCACAACTTTTGCCACCCGAAAGAAAGAAAAAAAAAGCATCACCGGGGTGTAGCGATTGGACGACGGGCGAGCAAATGTTGAGCTGCAAACAGAAATCACTCTTCCGTCATGCTACGGTTTTGGATTTAATTTTCGTTTTTCTATCGTCGAGGTATGGGTTTCGACGCTATACCGGACAACTCCTGTGAGAATGGGAAAACCTTTTAGTGCAAAGCAGTTGTTTATTCTTGGTCAACCAACATCAGCCATGTTGAACCAGTTCGATCAACGATTGGGTGAAAATGTGTATGATTCGAAGCTGTGGGTTGCTATGAAAAGTGTTACCATTCAGTACGAACATGGGTAAGGATGGGCAAATTATAATTACATACAATGTTGTTGGGACTATTTAAGGAACGTTTTTCAGTTTTTTGTTGTACTCAGTATATTTTCCGAATCAATTGTTTTCCATCCCCAATCCCCAGGCCCATCCCATGAGCTCGGCTTTGATGCTTTCGTTATCGTTTCGAGCAGATCATTTAACTTTGCTAACATCTTGTACGGTAACTAGCATTGTTTTAACGCTTCGTTACGAACTACAAAGGGCTTAAGAAACTGTCGCTTGTTCCACTGCAGGGAAATTCAACCGAACCACTTGATGGAGACAATCGATTTTTGTCACTAAATACGTTGTTTTCGCTATAACAAAACAAAAAAACGCTCCAAAAAGTGACACATCTCTTTTTTGCTTGCTTCTGCTCCATGTATTCCTTTCCGCTTTTGATGCCGGAGTTTCGATAGTACTCACACTCACCCAAGCCAAACGGAAAGATAAAAGCAACTCGGTTGACAGTTAGGAATGGCGCTGTAGAAACACCGAACCGAGCGCTTTAAGTCACTAAGAAACGTTTGCGTTCTGTGTTCCGGAGCGCTTGCCTGGCTCTTACCTTTGCGGGCTTATTTATGGTTAATTTAGTAGGAATGAATGTCAATGCCAACCGGAGGGAGAGGAAAAAAAACTCCACCAAAACAAGAGACGCAGCAAGAACACGAGAACGAAGGAAATGCTTGGCAGAGCGGAGAACTGATTGTTTCTTCACCGCGAGACATTTGGCCGCGCAGGCCAGATCCGGCAGGATGGGAAATGTGAAGCGAGGCGAAGAAAAGTAGACATTTTAATTTCATCCGAATAACGAACACCGTCGTTGATCCGATACACATATATCTATACATTTTTTCCTGACATGTAAATTTTCGATTCCTGCGTTTCCCTTCATCGCCGGTAATTCTCCAACTAAAACAAGAAACAAACGAGAAAAAAAACACACACAAACGTCCGCTGGAAGGTAAACGAGTGAACGACCAAAGAACAAAACTATTCCCCCAAACCAAAATCGAACCAGCAGTGAAACAAAAACGAGATCATCGAGATGAGGAAAAGCACAAAAAGTCACACAATATAAGAGAGCGAAAAAAAAACATGTTGAACCGGACTCCAAAATCAACCAAACAACATTGTTCAGCTGATTGAAAGAAGATTAAATATTACGGGTCGTCTGAACGAAAAGAGGTGTTTTCTCTGGTGCCGGGAGGATTAATTTTAGCTCCATGCCAAGTGAACCGGACGGCCAGCAGCCGTACGGATTGTGTCGCTCGATTGGTTGCGACTCCGATTGGTCCACAACCTGGCCACCGTACGTTTGTGCCGGTGCTGGTGATGCCTAAAATTGGTCGGAACCTGGCGTCGAAGCGTTGATAAGTGAACATAGGCATTTAAGCGGATTTACTCGCTTCCTTGGCATCGGTAAAAGGTGCGTAATTCCTTGTATTGTTGATACACTTGGCTGTCTCCAGTGCTGTGCCCTGCCACAGCACAGTGCACAGTTGTTCACGGTTGATCACTTCCGCTGTGCCCAAATACGTTGACTACCCTCCGGGGGGGAAGATGTCAAATGCCGTGGCTCAATCGATAGACACGTTCGATCAAAAAATCACTCCACCATGAGGGCGTGAACACAGGTGCCATCTCATAAATCATGCACAAGGAAGGTTAGTGGGCATGATGAACGCCACTATTAACTTCGTAAATTATCGATTACTTTTAAATTATATTCCAATCCGCTTTTCCTTCCCCTTAAAAGTCGAACAAAAATGTTTGCCATCAACTTCTGGGCGCCTGGCCTGGTATTCGGCGAAGAAGCGTTCTGGCAGGATATTTCCACGCAACCCGCACTGACCAACCTCCCGAACATGGCTATATTAATATTCTTTCGGAGACCTTGAGATAGATTACGAAGCCTAAAGGAGTGACGCGTGAGAATACTCCGAAAATAAATTACTTCGGTCTCGTGCGCCACTCGAGCCCTTTCCCACTTCCACCGGCATTTTCTTCCGCCATTTCACATCTGTCCATTGTAAATTCAACGTTAAATTCCACGTTGGTGGTTGGATCGGGTTTTCCCATCGTACGGAGTACGCGCGAGGGTTGGCGAAGCAGTACGGGATGTGCGGAGCTGGTAGCAATTAGTTCGCAAAACTCTTCGAATAACAACCGGCTCAAAATGGTCGCTGGAAGCCTAAGAGCAACCCGGCAAGAAGACGTTCCCGCAAGCATTGTCTTTCCCTTGATGTCCCCTAACCCGAGCAACGATGAAAATTGAATTTAGTTCCAAAGTGGCGCTCTTTTTCGGCGTCAACTATAATGGAAGAACGCCGCACAAATCAATTCACTCGACATCGCGCTGGGCTCCAAAATGGCGTTGATTATGTGGAGGCCGGCAGGCCGTAAACTGATTTTGCAGACGATTGAGCATTAAAGTGGGACATTTTCGTAGATAAACAGGTTACAAGTGCTTGCTTTTTAATTGGATTACAAAGTGATTAGAAATACTTTTGTTCTTTCTTTTGCAATCGTCGGATGGACAGCGAAAGAAA